>NW_009201203.1:41206-74273 GCF_000690835.1 Fulmarus glacialis
TGCATGCCATTTGGGAGCTTGAAAGAGCTGAAGAACCTCAGTTACTTCTCCAGGTTGAAGATTCAGCTCTGTCTGCTAGTAAAATATGTCCTTTGCTGCAGCATAGGAGAGAAGGACGAAGTCCTGGAAATAGATCCAACATTTTTCTCTTCTAAGCATCTCTATTTTCTGACCAGAGTATTTAACTGTCATAGAAAAATAGGCAGAGAATAGTGGATGATTAAAATAGATATAAAGGCACTTCACTGACATGGATGTTCTCAAATGCTTTCATTAGTAGTATACCGTATCCTCCCCATCTTTTGTAGCTAAATGGTCTGTTGTGTCTTGTCATGGGCACTAATGTTCCTCAAAAAAGATATGAATCCTGATTTTTGTGTGCACAAGCCCTCTTTTAATCTCATAAATATTGTGAACATGACTTTAGTCAGTAAAAGAGCCAGTTTCCTCCAGGTTGTATTCTCTCCTGTTTTTTCTTGTTTGATTGGGTGCATAGAAATGTGTGGATTTGATGGGGATTTTCTTCTAACTCTCCAGGCATTTCACATGTCATTTTCTGGCATCACGGAGACGACAGGCTGAGAAAGTCTGTCTTGGTGAGCATTGTTTCTGCTGGTAGAGGGGCTACGGTTGTATGAAAATGTTGAATATGCAGGAGAGTGTGTATTATTTTAAATCAGTATACTGGATATGTTTCATTTAAAAAGCATTGTAGGTCAGGATTACCTCATAGTTACATATTGGTTCATAAACATCTATTTGAGTTGATTTCCTGTTCTATTATATCTTCGGTGTAAGTGAAAAGAAAAGCTGAAGCATTCATTTTTGAGACAATACAGATAAAGCATGTGCTGGTACTAATATTTTTTTTTTTTTAAAGTCTGATTTTACTGTTTTATGAAGCAGCATGGCTTCTCTTGGCCTTTCTCTCTTGTATTTCCAGATAACTGCTTCTACCATTACATTTTAAGAAATTAATAAGTTCGTCATGTGTCAAATTTAAGATGTCATTCTTTTATTGGATGGATAACAAAAGTCTGAAAAAATCTTGCAGTCGTCCCGTTTGCAAATATGATCTGAGAGCAGGTTAGCTCAGATGAGCTTGACTTTCTGAATGCATAGCTTCCATTCAGATGGGGAGGCACTGGCTCGGCAAAACACTGCCCACTTACAGAAATGTCGTTAGGTTTAGTTATCGAAAAATTTCTTGATGCACTGAATATACGTGTAATTTAAGTCATAAATATGTCATCTTCCTGTCATCTTAAATCAAGTTAATGATGTCAGTGTCCATGCGTACTGAAGCAGTCCAAAATGGTGGGAGCACAAACGCTCCAACAACAGCTTCCACTTGGTACTTGCTCTGGAATGATGGATTTTCTTTTCACAATTACTTGGTTTGGAAAAACAGTTGTGTCATTCTGTGTAATTCACTCTAAGATCAGATTCCTAATAGGGAGTGTTAGATTGTGAAAGAAGCAAATTAATCATCTTAATTCTTACATGCCAGCAAATTGCAGGTGTCCAGTGAGAACCAGTTACAGACTGTCTGCACAAGCTTTATAGCTTTATATATAATGTATTACAGAGCTAGCATGTCAGTCGTCGTTCCCAGAGCAGCCTCTGGAATTGTTGTCCAGGGGAATTCAAGCACTGAAGTCTGAAATGCGTCACTGTGGGCAGGTATCCTTAGGGGGAGGGCTAAATATGCTTCTAATGCCAACGATGTACTAAGTTTTGCTTTACTCAAGCATAACTTTCTCTTCAGATGTGCAGAGTGAAAATTCACAGGTGCTTATTATGGCCAAGAGTGCCTGACATACTCTTGCTAGGAAAGCTCTTACTATTAGGATAAAAAGGGAAAAGAATTACTGAGGATATGTGATTTTACAGAACAGCTGGATTGCTGGAAATGTTGCAGTAATTTCCTAACAGTCAGTTCCCATGCACGTGGGATTACGAATGAAGCAATCTTTCATCAGCGCGGCTTTTTCCTGCTGTGTGATTCTCATATGCCCAATTTAACTGAAAAATGCATTTTCCTGAATAGTGCTACCAAGGCGGGCTTCCAGTCCTTTCACTGTTCTGCTTCCAGCTATTAGATCGTGCACATGAAAAATGGTGTAAAAGCCATCAGAATAGGCCACATCCCACTTAATAGATATATTTGTTATATTTAATAAATGCATCTCTCTCAAATACTCAGACAACCCAGGATACATTTGGCCTATCAAGTGCTAAAACTGCAGTTAATAAATAGGCAAAATAAATTTTATCTGGAGCAGATGCTGCACAATTCGGTTTTGGTGAATTCTGATTTAAACTATTATAAGTGAGTCAAATCTAAAATGCTGTCTTATGACCAAGGGGATCAGGTGCAACAAATTAATGTTCAGATTTATATATTCTTATGGATTATTTAGTGATTCCCAAACTGCCTCCAAGTTCAGTACACGTCAAAAATTGTTGTGGGTTTTGTACTCTGACCTTTAGAAGTATGTATAGAAAATGATGGGTAACTGACTTTTTTCAGATGTTAGAAACAGGTAGGGTTTTAGATTCTACTGCAGGTTTGAGTTTTACTGTGTATTATAAGGTTGGCAAATAAATCTGATCATTTTTATCAGTAAGTAAGACTGATAAATAATTTATAAATAAATTAAGTAAATAAGTCTTTTCAGAAAATAAGACAATAAAATTCCATAGCAGTTTTTCATATAAATGCTTTTTTGCAGGGCAGTTTCACTTATAAGCCTTATAACCTACTTATTTAGGATGGAAATGTACTTGGCTTTTTCTACTTCATACAAGACTGAGGGGGGGATAATGAATGCTGATTCATCTGGCAGAAATGTCAGTGACGATTGGGGGGGGCTATTTATTTGTTTTAATTTAGACTTCAGCTTATTTTGAAGCGCTTAATGATATGTTAATTTGTAATTAAATGTGGAGTTAAATTTAAACCTGGGGAATTTGTCACAGTGCCTTATGTAGATCAGGATGATGACATACAATGTATGTTCTTGATTACAGTACAGAGTTTCAATTCAATTTTTTCCCCAAGCATTTTTTAATATTTCCTTGTCTACCTTGATGTTAGGTTGCCATCATGTTACCTGGAGAGGAACTTTCCACATGCTAGTACAAAAAACTGTGTTTCATTCAGAATTTTTACCCAAAAGAGTTCCATTACGTGGAAGTAGGATTTTTCTGCATTTTAATCCAGAGCTTTTGAGGCTGTGAATGGTGAATTATTTTTCTGAGACAATATTATTAATTTAACCAAACTGAATGAGGAGAGGGTGAGAGGAAGGGAAGGAGACCACAGAAATAGATGAAAAGGCTTGAAGTTGTGAAAGGGAAGAGCAGGGTCTTTAATTTCTGTTTAATAACTCCTTTTCAGAGATAACGCAAGCTTATGGTTTTGGACTTACTTTATCCCAGAAACCTCCTTTAATACTCTCTGCTTTGAACTGAAGGGGAAATGCAGTCATTAATCAGATGACTGGCTGCTAAATATTTAAAAAAATATAAATGTGCACACATCTGTAGCCATATATTGATATTTAATTTTAGTTAATAACTAATTTATGTAGCTGTTAGGAAGCCAAGGGTCTGTAGTAATTATAATATTCTTTAACTGAAGGTAAAGAGTGTTATAGCAGCCGCCTTATAAAATTAGACAAAATTTCAAGACCTTGAGTTTCATAGCAGGCTGTAAAAATGGGAGAGGATGATTCTGGTTCTTCCTTGATGAAGTGGTGTGGAAATTCTCATGAATTTTTTCTCAAAGCTCTCTGCAATTGCAAACCCATATACAAAACTAAATTTGCATTGAAGTCCATCCCTAATGAAAAAGAGACCTATGTCATGTTTAAATTAATCATTACATGGTAATAAATGTTTTCCTGAATTGGATCTTCCAAGCTTTCTCATGCTTTGAACACTGTTCACTACCAGAAAACTTGTTACAACATGATCTGCCTGCAAAAGGACAATTGCTCTATATCCAAGTTAAACATCTTTTGGGTTTTTTTTATAATTTAAGTCAAATTGTCTGCAAGGCAAATCTAACTGAAACGTTATTACATGTACCTGCTTACAGGAGGACACTCACTTGGGTTGTTTTTATGATGTGATTTGGGAAACATTGAAATCCATGTATGCTGAAAGAGCAGAAGCAGCAAGAAATGGGAAAGAAATGAAAGTGATAAAGTTGTGATTTTTTAAAAATGTATTAGAAGCATGTTCTTTTTAGTATGGTTCTAAATATTGCAGCTATTCTTAAGTTCAGAGGTGGATTTTTTCTGAAGGTTGGGTTTTAGGCAACAGGCTATTGTCTATGGCTATGGGGTCATTATTCTCTTACTAACTTAAGGGAAAATTTCTTAGGTCATCTGTTTCATAATACCTTAAATGTTCATTTTCTGCAAACTTGAAAAGGGAATAGTCTTTTCACCTTATTGAACAAGATTTTCATACACGTAAGAAATTTCTGAAATCTGAAAAACTACTGCTGCTGCTTACTCTTGCTCTAGTGGTGATGTCTCTGAAGGACAGAAAATAAGAACTGTGAAATACTGTTTTCCATGGTTTTTGCTCTTTCAGTCTCAGTTTAACCCTGAGAGAGAGACATACAGCACTGTAAAATTTTCTGGATAAGAAGACCTGTGGTGTAATTTCACAGGTTAGCCAGGAGAAGAGAAGAAGCTTAAATCTGATGGGGGGTCATGTTTCTCTGTCAATATGGATCTGAGCATTGCAGGTTGGGCTCATTTCCAGTATTTCACAGTAATGATCTAGCATATTGCTCTTTTATCATCATCTTCAAAGCATGCAGGCAACAAAGCCACTCTCACACCTTCCAGTAGGCAGGTCACTTCCAATAATGTTCTCAACAGAGTTGGTCTCTAAATTATATGTGACTTGTACTATACAAATGAATTAGTTCAACACTGAATACCACATAATTGTGTTTCGTAGCTTGATAATGTTACAATTATGACACCTAGTAGTATGCAACATTATAATCTTATAATGCTTGATTCAGCAAAACACCTTAGAATAACGATATGCTTGAAATTCAGTGGAGCTTAACTCTTTGTGGTTAGGCACAGACTTCAGTGTGATTAAATTTAAGCACGAGCTTGAAATTTCCTCTGACTTGGGCAGAGACTGGAGGACATACCCATGGTATTTTCTGGTATATTCTCTCTTTTCACCTCAGAGGAGGAACTCCTACTTGATGCAATAAGTTATGTATATCCCACAGGATATACAAGTGACTTAACTACCTTTCCGACTGTAGAATTTTCGTTCATCGCAGGTACAGAAAGCCCTTTGAACCATAAGTGTTACCTCTCTAAACTTGTGCTACTAATACTTTGTATTTTGGAGTTCCCTGCATAGACCCTTATTTACAACATGTCTCAGCAGAAATGACTTGTGGGTGGAAATACATGTGCTTGCTGAATATGAAATACATCTGTTCGTTTGCATGAAGTTTGTGGAAGTACTGGTACTGTGGATTACAAGTATGCTGTCAGTTTATGCAAGGGCTCTAATATAAATGCAGATACGTAGGTAAATAATGTTTGGGGTTTGTTTTGTTTTAAAGTATTCACTAAGGCAAAGTCTTTAAGGAGGTCTTGGTTTTGTATTTACTAGTTTGAGGGAATTTTGATTCATACAGCTCACAAGATGCAGACAAATTTAGTTAAAACCTGACTGCATTACATCAGTACAACTCTTCTGGGCACGTGCTCGTGTTGAAGATTATGAACTATGACATACTGAATTAGCCCATAAAGTAGGCGTACAACTGAAAGCTGCATCTAAACATGTTACCTTTTACCACGTGCACTGTAATAAATGATTGTGTAAATGTTCTTAGTGAATCCTAATTGTGGCATACAACATTTGCATGATTTAAACGGTCTTCAAACTGGTATAAGATAATATGTGTGCACGTGCAAATGAAGCAGTTGCTATGACTCAAGCACTCTAATTTCTGCCATTAAGAAGAATAAGAAGGTTGCTGACACTTCCTAATTTTGTCATTTTGAAAGCACATGCTCAAAAGCAACCGTAAGTTTGGGAAAAACACATGTTCAATTCAGACTGAACGGTGACTAGTAAGGTGATGAATATGAGGCAATAAGACTCTGCATTTGTACCAATTTATTTGAGCTGGTTCTCAAACCTGTATTTGTTGAATCAATATATATTCTATCATGTAGATGTCATTTTACAAAGGAAGCTTGGTGTTGGATCAAAACTGTGGCATGTAATTTGATGGTGTCTTAATTAGTATTTAGAAGAGGTGTTTTGGGTGCACTTTGTTTCTAATCTGGTTTATGACCTTAAATTGCTTTATTGAACTTCCAAGTAAATTCGAAAGTCTTGCACATGATAGTGACAGCAGAGCTTTTCATCTGGTAGATAGGCTCCTTGAAAAGAAAACACAATAAACAAATATTATAATTGCTTTTGGAAATTTTAAATAATGAACTAAATAAAAATGATGGTTTGAAAGATAACTAATAGATTCCTGGCATTCTGGGGCAGCAAGTGGAGCTGTTCCACATGAAACTTCTGTCATTATAGCTATGCCAGTTAAGAGCTGGGGTAAGTATGCTCCAGAGTCCAACATTGGAAACAATGTTGTATGCCAATAAAAAGTAGATAAAGTTACAGAATAGCATGGCTTTTGCCACTCTAAGATTCCCATCACCTCTGTTGGGATTTCTCATGGTGTCTCTGCTAGTACAGTGCTCTTTGCAAAGCCTTTCAAGTAGAAGTGTGGTCTAGGGCCATTGTGGACGAATGGCTTCTAACAATCCAGCATCCACCAGAAGATTTTGTAATAAATTTAATTTATTTTCCTCTGCTGCTTCTTTGCTTTTGGCTCCGTGTGTCTCTTTGTGGGATAAGAGAATAGTCTTGAAAGGAGGTTGTTGTGGTATTACCCTTCTATCTAGTTCCCCAAACATGTTTCACTTCAATTTTTCTAGGTGCTGTTGAGTAGTAATGGCTCATGGGGAAATGCCTGCAGTGAGCCCAAGAATGAGTGAAACTTCCTTAGAGATGATGATAAGTCTGAGAAGCATTTTACTGAAGTACCAGAAGTGAGCCTGTCTCTCATCCTGAGAAAGAAAGGGTTTGGGTGCCAGAAGCGGAACTTTGGGTGCCTGAAGGAGAAGCAGCAGTTGTGTGCCCTCACACCAAATCCAGAGCTGCTGGGAGGTTTGAGGTCCCAACTGAGCATGGGTTTTTCCCAAGGTCATGGTTGCTTTTGAGCACATGCTCTCAGAGGGACAAAAAGTTTCGACATCCTCCTTATTCTTCTCGATGGCAGGACTTAGCAGAATGCTACAAGGAGATAATGAGCTGAGCAAAAACAGTAACAAAGTTTATTATAGGAAGATTGTCATGGGGTTTTTGTCCTGTGTTTGACAGGAGATGAAATTTTGAAGAGCAGCCTAGAATCTCTCTATTTTCAGCACCTAATAATGAAGATATTCACCACACAAAGAAAACCCCTGAAACAGTCTTGAATGCACATCCTAGCCTCCAGCTATGTCTGTACTCCCTGCTTATTTAGGGAATTGTCTTTTGCAGGGTGGGGGAGTTGAGTTGGCAACTGTGAAAAAGGGAGGGAATACTGAATCGATGGGTAACAGCGAGGTTGTATGGCTTTCCATTAGCGTAACTGATGATTCAACTAGCCATCAATACTCAGACAAAATCAACACTGAAAAATGGATCTTGGACTTTGCCAGCTAGTGTCGATAACTGGAAATCCTAGGGCAAACTTTTTTAGCAGTTCAGAGATTGAAACAATTGTTTGCAAATCATTTACTCAATGCAGACACAGCTGCCTCAGTCTGATGGACTCCAGCACAGTTTCTAAGCCAGGAACTTCCAATTTCTCACTATCATTCAGTGTCTGATTCATCATGTCAGATGGGCTTGATTCATTTTGGCCATTGTTCCCTTGCTTGTGAAATGGATGCGATCATAATCTATTGGTTATAATATCTGTCTGCCTCACTTGAGCTATTGTGCGGGTCAGTTAATGTCCGTGCTGTGCACCGCAGCTGAACAGGAGACAATGGAGCCTGCAAGTGCTGGCAACGACATCCTCCTAGTCGGGTAGCATTGAGAGAGAGACTTTGTGTACGCATCCCTCCCAGCCTCTAGGGATTTGGATATCGTGATGGGAGTCAGATGCCCCTTGCTGTCAGCCTGGCGGGCCCAGCCATGCCTGTGCTATGACCTCCCTGCGAGTGCCGTGCCAGCCCTGGTGCCGCTGCTCCGCTGCTGGATGCCGGGTCCTTCTCCCTCTGCTCCTTCCTCTCCGTGCACCGTTTGTCCCTTTCCAAGGGCAGGAGCTGTCTGCAGGTAACACAGAGTGCATCAGCGGTGGGGAACGGACAGGAGTCGTGGAAGATCGGCACCGCCCAGAGAAAAGGGGCAACTGAGGCACAGCAGCCCCAGCGCCGCTCCCTGCTGCCGCTGCGTGGGCTGCAGCTCTCCACAGCTCCCCCACACGATCCCCTGGGGACAGGGAGGACAGCGGGAACAAGGGGAGCTGCATCCCAGAACCTTTCTGGTTCCTGAGTCCGAAAGGCTTGCAGGCACTAAGATGCTCAGCAGCACTGTAGTACTCGCTTTCCTGTAATTCGTGATGACTTGGTATTGTAATGTGCTCAGCTGGTATTGCCTGTGGCTCCCTGCGATGCACTTGGACTTCTCACTCAGGCCACCTACATCCAGCTCCCTTTTTGTGAAGTCTCTTCGTCCCTAGCTAATGAAAATTAGCATCTGTCATGTGATACAATATCTGCCCAGAATATTGAGGTGCTTCACCTGTCTCTCCTCTGATACAAGGAGACGCTTTAATTTGATAAAGAATTAGTGTAAGTGCAGTGGGGAGAAAAAAATTGGGCTTGCCTTCCATGCTGAAGATTTATTAGGTATCTTACAAAATAATACTGTTTTCAATAAAATGAACATGAAGGGAAAAACAATTCAGTGTTACGTAGGCTTTCTATGCTGTCCTAGTAAGTCATTCTAATGAACAAATTAAGTCACAGAACTAAATTTTGTATACACATTAGGCTTACTGTCTACTAAAGCAATTGCTGTTTAAACAGGAAAATTTGTTTTGAAACATTATTTTACAAGATTCAAGACCCATATTCACCCCAGCGCTGGGGTTACAACTTTTTGTTTAGTTTTTATGTTCCGAATTTGGTGTAGTAATGGGGTGGCAGAGAGTTACATCAACTATCTTACTATGAGGTGGTCTTTAAGAGACGTATTGCAGAACAGAGCCCTACTACATCATCGTTGATAAAGGCACTGAAGCAGTGCCAGCTCTAATGCTTGTGAGTTGCTGGGAATCCTTACTGAGGGCTGCTGCATGGGTGCAGTGTACTTCTGTGGTGGTACAGCATGGTGTAAGGTTGGGAGGGAAGTAACATTCAAAAGATTTTACTAAGGGCTATAAAGCTCTGGTGTGTATAGAAACGTAGATGCACTTTCTCACTGATGATACTGGGAAATACGTGAGCCCCTATGGGGTGACGTAAAGGGTCTATCAAGTAGAGTGGTTATTCCTGTCCCTGAATTGCTACATGTTTCTGATGTGGGTGACAGTCAGGGGGTTCCTTAGCGAAGTGAAAGAGAAGCCAGTCTTAATAAAAGCTTTTGTATCGTCAGCTGTCATGTGTGTGCTCATGTGTGCAAGCGCTTGCGTAACCCTTACAGTCTTAGATTCTGAACCGTCTAGCTCTGTAATGCCTATGTACTAATTACATTGATGCATTATTAGCAGTTATCTTCTTCATTGTAATTGCTTGCTTACTTTAATGTGCTCTTGTGCGCCAGGTTCTCTCAAAGTACGTACAAGTAGTGTGTTGCTCCTACAAAAAAAATGGAAGTGAAGGGGAAGATCAAGAGTAGATGAACTTTGGTGTGAGAAGGGAGTTGGAATAACAAAGCACACACAACGTCCAAGCTTACTTTTAACACTGAGTTGGATAGTCTGTCCTATACACCTGATGGAGCTGAAACGTGCTTTAATTGTTCTCACCCTGCTTAAGTGCAAAAAAAACCAACCTAGAAAACATTACACAGCTTTAGGTACTGGTTGCTTATAAAATAATTTGCCTACAGACCCTTACTACTACTTAAGATTTTTAGCAAAGAGCTACTTCAGTATTTTGGCAAAGTTACATACGTTAAAAGAATGAATGTTTGTTCATATTCAGTGTGTTATAGTAAGCCAGATGTTGTGGTGATGTGGGATTTAAAAGCTATGATGAGCTTCGATAGCGAGCATTTAAGAGGAAGGGCAAATAAAAAAGACATTCCTTCCTGTGGGCCTCTTGCGTGTTGACTTATGGCAACATGTTTAGTTGAAGGGAATTGATTTGTGCTTCTTTTAAAAGTGGTGGGGAAGAGTCCAGGGACTTGTAAAGCACAGACCTATGATCTGTTATGTGGTGGAAATGTGGGTAAGAAATGGTATTGAACAATTCTGGTTGATGTTTCAAAAAAAAGCCTTACTTAGCAGCAGTGCTTATCACAGAGTTTTGACTATTCCAAGCCTTTATGTTTTTCTTTATTATAAGAAAACAGAATGTTGTAACAGTAAATTATTACTTTAATAGCATTGGAAATAGGTCCTCAGAAATGCCGGCTCCTTCAGATAGTTTGTGTGTTGAAATTTCCTTGCAGATGAATTACTTCAGAAAGAGCAAAACTATTCTGATGATGTTTTGGCCAATATGATCAGCGAACCCAGAATCAGCTATGGAAACGATGCTCTCATGCCTTCATTGACGGAAACTAAGACCACAGTTGAGCTTCTTCCAGTGGATGGCGAGTTCAGCCTAGATGACCTTCAGCCATGGCATCCCTTTGGTGTTGATTCTGTTCCAGCCAATACTGAAAATGAAGGTATGTATGAAGGGGGAGAAACCACAGAATATTCTGAGTTGAGCTTTGTGATCTCTCTTCATGTTATTCCCTGAAAATTGACATCTTTCTGATGTAAACAGGATAAAGGTTCTCAAATCTAAGTTTAGAACTGGTCAGCCGTGTCAGCTGTGTCTCTTTGATGGAACAGAAAATCCTAACTGAAATTTGGAATTTAGACACACAGCAAATTTCAGTGTTCCAGCAAATCATGAGTGACAATCTTATAAAATACATGATGATGAGCTAAGGGAGATAGGTAAGTTGTTAGATTTGTGCCATGATGAAATGAGTGTTTCAGTTAAGGAAGAGCTTTTTATTTGCTGGCATGAACATGATTAGAAATCCAGCACAATCCTAGCATGAGTGTTGATTTTATTTCCCCCCCCACTAGTTTTCTGGAATGTACTGCAGAAATTTTCCTGCATACTCAGCAATGCAACTAGCTAGTGAAAACTTTTTTTCTGAGGAGTATTTTATGTTGCTCATGGACTAATTTATTGAAGTGACTACATAATACTTTAATGATTTATGTATAATCTGGAATTGGTAGTTTACTTCAGTGCCAGAGCCAATTAATCAGAAACCTGAGGGACTTTGATCATGTCATTCAAGTTCCTCCTGTTGTGTTTGTTTTCCTTTATCAATTCAATTCAGTGCTAATTTAATCACAATAGTGAAAGTTTGTTACTGCAAAGCAGCAGTAGATTCACAGAGGCTGGAGCTACAGAAGTCTTTTTTCAGGCATATTTGTGTTTTATGGATCTGTGATTTGTGATTTGTAGCTGAACTGCACAGAGTTTAACATCCTCCAGAAGTCTCTTGAAACCACTCTCTTAGGCTATACCTGCTCTCAGAATGAGTTTTGAGACCCACCTTACGCAGTTAGTCTCACTCCAGCGTGATGTGTGAGTGACTGTGGGCAGCTGGGTGCTTGGGAGGTGAAAGATGGGACGTGCACATGGATTTGCCAGGTCTAGTGTTGGTGCCAGGTGAAATCAGTGGAGTCAGAACCAGTGTTGTGATCAAAGTGGGTCATCCCCAGGAGACAGAGAAGCCTAAGATCAAGTGAAAGAAAGGGCATGGCTGGGATCTGAGTGAAGGTCAACAAACACATGAGGCAGAAGTATACCAGATTTGAGGGGAAGAGGAGAAGGCTGGTCAGGAGTGGGGCTAAAATCAGACCACCAGGGAGTCAGCACTACAGGTAGGGACCAAGAAAAAGAGCAGAGAGCTGGACCAAACTCAACAGACTGGCCAGCAGCAAGAATCAGAATACAGGAGGTGATGACAAGGACCCCAGACACGTCTGGAGGGCACTTGCAGCCAAATGATGTGCTGAGTGGCCGAGAGCAGCTGGCTGGCTTGCGTCAGGTGCTGGCGAGTAGTACAAACGGCTGACCAGGCTGGCAGGCTGAACTTAAATTTCCTGGGGAATCATCTGCAGCTCGCTATAGCGCACATGTCAAGGCTGTCTGCCAGGAGCTGGCCACAGTCTGGCTGGTGGTGTCTGTCCTGCAGGAATTTTCCAATATAGCTCTCGCTGCAGTTTTTCCTATAGCTGAGGCATACAGGGCATCAATTTCTATACCCGCTGCCTGCTTTCATGAAACCTGGCGGGGGGAAATTAATTACTTTTTGAAGTCTGTCCTCCCAGCTTTCAAAACGTACTGATTTCAGTCACCAAGTTCAGAAGTTATTAGGTAGACAAGTGCACCCAGACGTACCCACAGTTTAATCACAAAAGCCTTTTTTTCCTTCAGAAACCTGGCTAAGCCCAGAATTTAATAATGAAAGGTACATACTTCAATGTGATACTAAATTCCCATAGGCAAGTATATTGAGCGTGGTTCTCCTTTTAAAATGTACAACAGCAAATAAGAAACAAAAACTCTCCTGCCTTGAATAACATACTGTTTAATTATGAATCCTGTGTATTTTAATGCACTATATGGTTTGTTGCAGCACTTCTTAATGTTTACTGTGGGAACATCTTTTAACTTTCATGCCTTTATGTTGTTGGGGGTTAGGGGTTTTTTTAATATCAGGATTGTATTTGTCGTGAAGTTACTGCGGCAAACAATTCTGTTAGGTCAACCATTATTAGCGTTTAAGTCTGCACAGTTAGAAATAGAAATTATTTGATGACTAAAACCTCTCCAAGTGCTTCTTGTTTCCCATTATACTTCTCTGTCATCTACCCAAACCACAATGTTTGTTAATGTGATCATGCCTACAATACCTTCTTTCTCTCTTTAGGTACCGTCTCTATACCTTTGCCCATAGTATCAAAGGGGACTTTCACAGCTTCATCTTTTTCCTTTGTGTTTGTCTCCCACATCTTTGTTCCAGAAACCCAGGACTAACTGTGCCATTTGTCCTCACTTCCCATGCCTGTTTTCTTCTGTGGCCATGGTCTAATCCCAGACTTTGTCTAAATTGCTACCAAAAACATGTGTCTGTCTTGTTACAATGTGCTTTGGAAGTAGCAAGAAGTAGATAACAATTGACACAATTCTCTCCTCCTCTTTTTTCCTCTCCCTCTCCACCGGAGGTGTTTTTGCATAGTCTGTTTTTCACACAGTAAGTTTCCGTTACGCAGGGACGTTTTTGTATTTTATGCAGTACTGAGCAAGTCATTGCTGTTTCTTAACAAATAACCATTGATCAAAAAAGGTGTAAGTTCAAATATCATGTGCTAGAGAAACCTCAAATACTGTAGAGTGACTAACCATTGCAGTATTGGTGACGGTGAGCATCTCTTGCTGCTGGGAGATGCTAGGCATGCCAGCAAAGATCATTTATTTGGGTGAGGGCTGAGGGTACTCAGCGCTGTCAAGAAAACCACAGCATGTTGCATATGAATGGCCTGGTATCTGGGAAATCTGCTGAGCGGTTGGGTCAGCAGATTTTACAGAGAAACAGAGACTACCAGAGGAGTTTCAGATGGCAAGCAAGTTATAAGTTCAGTTACTGATACTGTTTTGATTTAGTTTGAAAGCTGAAGTCAACTTTTTACAAACTCTGCTGAACACAAATCCAGAGTGCTGACAGCTCGCCATATGCAGGTGGGTTTCTAGATAGAATGAGTGTTTCAACTTCCTCACTGCAAAGAGCTGTTGCACTGTATAAGCAAGGAGTTTCAGATGGCAAGCAAGTTATAAGTTCAGTTACTGATACTGTTTTGATTTAGTTTGAAAGCTGAAGTCAACTTTTTACAAACTCTGCTGAACACAAATCCAGAGTGCTGACAGCTCGCCATATGCAGGTGGGTTTCTAGATAGAATGAGTGTTTCAACTTCCTCACTGCAAAGAGCTGTTGCACTGTATAAGCAATAGTTTTCTTCAGATCTGAGCAGGCACACCAGGTAAATCATTTACCTCGTTGCAAATTTGCATTACTGTCAAAACAAATTTCTAATGGGATCATTGATGTCTGGGAGGCAGTTAAACAGATCCTGGAGCTGGCTGGGTTAGGACCTGGGATCCCACCCCCTCTGGCAGAGTCACAGCAACAGGACTTGTTTTTAACGAACCATTTGGGGAATGCTTAAACCAAAATGTGATTGTGGAAAAAGTGGAAGGAAATGCAGCCATTAAGTCTGTATCCAGTATTCTGCATACAAGTGATGAAGTTAAAATACTACAAAAAATACCTTAAATTTGTCATTAGTTCCCATGCCTGTGTTCTTCCATGGCCATGATCTAATCCCAGAGATACTAATAATGTATTGGATTGGTATGTTACCATATAATCTCAAGGTTTCATAGCTCCATTTGAAATTTTCCCAATCTAAACTGCATATTTAGGTGAAAGGATAGGTTTTATGCAAACAGGTTTTTTTACTAAAATTGCTTTTTCTGATGAATGAGTGAAAAATAGTCTAAAAAGACCTTGAAAGTCTAGTGTAGCTCAGTATTTTCTGAAAGTATTTCCTTCCTTCTTGTTTTCCTGAAGTAGTTTCCCAGTAAATGTCCACAGAAATGAATCCAAAGCACCAGATAATATACTACACAACTTGAATGGCTGAACGTATGTCTGGCGTATTGCGATACAAATTAGGTTAACGAAAAATGCGCTCTAAGGAGACTGCAGAAGGCACCGCCAAACTGTCAGGAAATTGTATTTTAACAATGAAAAACGCACCTTCAGAGCTGGGGGCAAAACCCCAACAGCTGTGAAGCTCTGACACTGCCAAGGTCCCTGGGAATTTTGCCAGTGACTAACTGGGTTCAGTGTTTTACCCTTTGTATTTTACCATGCAGTTACAGTTAGCCTTAGTGACAAAGTATTTATCTAAAGTGAGATTTTTGTGAATGTACTGTGTTATCCTTATGACTTGGCCAGTTACTCCCTTCAACACTGTTCCTGGTAGGTGAGCATCACGTCTCACTGCTGCTTTGTACCAGCTTTTGAGCTTTTTGATTCACCTTTCTTTTATTTTTGAAAAGAGAAGCAACCCACATTCTCTCTTGCTCTTCTGAGATGTATTAGCATTGGATATAAGGTGGGATGCGTACCGTGTATGAAGCCTGCATAGTCAGCGTAAGCAGATATCTACCAATTTAGATTTGTGAGGCTATTTGGAAAATAAATTTTCAGTCTTAGTCTGTGTACTTCTGTGCACATAGAAGTGTGTTCAAGAGAAATATGGTTCTGGAGCATCAAATGGAATGCATTTTATAATAATTCACAGTACATCTTAGAGTTTTTTTATTATTGATAAATACTGTAATAGGTGTAAACTTTTCCCCTCTATATCAACTGTTGTGAGACAGTGTGGTCCAGTGGGGCAGGCAATGAGGAAGCCCACGGACAAGATTTTTCAGAGTTAACCGCTGTTTGTGCATACATCAATACCGGGGCAAGAGCAAGCAGGTTTTAAAATGCAACTGAAATTCAAAAGGTGGCAGCTCAGGGCTCTCCAGAAACAAGCCTTTCTTTGTGTTGTGCTGCCCGGGGCATGCTGCACTTAGGTGCCTGGAATCACGATCTGCTTTGGAAGACACCTTGGCTCTGAGCTTTTGCCTCCAGTTTGTGCCCTGCAACTGGTTTGTGACCTTGAGCAGGTCGTTTCACTTTTGTGTCAGTTATGAAATGTGCCAGTAATGTTTGCCTTTTCCCCTGTGAAGTGCTTCCAGAACTATAGATGACAAGAAGACTTGTTCATTATTAATACTTTCACCTAACGCTACAAAATACTTCATTACCCTGAGGTCAGGTCCATGCTACTGTACAACAGAAATTTCTTCCATCCTTTTCTCCCTTCACCTACTCCCATTTTTATTGCTACCCACAACCTGCTCTTTCAGTTCGCCATAGCTATGGGCATGTCGGGTTACAGAGTGCTGAGCAAGAAGGAAATAAAACTCCTCAGCCTTCTAGGAACAAGGCAGGGGCCAGGGCGACAGAGGAGGGTTCTGCAGGAGCAGTTTGGGTAATGTTGGTCCTTGGTTGTTTCTTTCCTTCAGTCCTTTCTACTGAAAATTACTGCACTGACCTACCTGAGGGTTGGTGCCAGCAATATTGGAAAACCTAGCAGAAGGCTTAAATAGTAAAATACTCATAAGTGTAGTTTTTAGTTAAGGATGGAAATTGGTTTTTGTACAGCGCTATGTAAGGAAAGCAATTACATGGTCTGCTAGTGCCACTCTGAACTGCTGTGAAGGAAAGTGCTTTGATGGCTTGACTCTGCAGCACCAGACCAGCAAGCTCTGTGAAAATTTTGCCCTTCTGGAAACACAAGCAAGTCGGATGTGCAGATGCACTTTAGTCTACTACAAAGCTGACTTACTGCTTTTTTCCGGAGGCAGGAGCTATCGCAGTCATCACCTGTGTACAAAGGGCATGGGTGCCACGTAGGCTCTCACTCACAAGCATGGTAGGTTGTTTGTCAAACCCACAGGAACACTAAGCAAGTGACACAGACTTCCTAAGAAGGTGGGCAGTCTCCTTGCTTAAGTCAGCAGTATTGTCAGGCTAGTGTGATTTTCTGATGCTGAATAAGATGAGCAGTTCATGATTGAAAACTGTACTTTTGTCAGGTTTCCTATGTTATTGTGGCTCCCTTACTGCTGGTTAGAAAGTTCCTACTTGAATCCTGAAATTCAAATGAATGAGAATACCTTATTTTAAAAATTCTGAATTCCAAGCTATAACGTAAATTTTTTTTTTCTGAATTTAATTTCTTTCTGACAGTGGCACTTGGGTAGATAAGGAAGGCAACAGTATTGGAGCAAAAGAGGGGGGAAAAAATCTGAATGTTTTAATGAACTTCTCCAATATGTTCAGTTTGGACTTAACCGAGGTAGTAGGTAATGACTCAAAGAGCTCTAAAAGTTTTGCACATCCTATTTTCTATTAATGCCAGTGGGCTCCACCAACCTTAGGTTTCAGCTGGTAAAGCCTTAGTACAGTAATACAAGAGTTTTAAAACTGTGTATGACACACAATTGGGTAGAAAGTGGTGTTTCTCCTTTGCTTCCCTTTCAAAAATTGGAAGACAAATTTGCTGTCTACGAATCGGAGCATATCAGAATGAAGTATTGATTGTATTTTCAAAATGTGCTTTATTTTTTTCAAACCTTATAGCTAGTGCTGTAAAGAATCCCTATTGAAAGGAAAAAGGAGTCAGGATTCAGTGGGTTTATAAGTCAGCATTGATCAAGACTGGCTGCAAGAACTCACTCATCATGTCTGTACTTGCTGCCAATTCTGATCAGACAACTGGTTGCATGTAATGAATATAGTTTTGCTCTATAGACAGAAATTCTTTCATCTTGATGGTTTCTCACTTTAAGCAGTAACCAGAATATGATGTAAAATTGACACATCAGCTGTGAAGCTTTCCTTTGGAGGTCGTGCCTGTCCCTTCCTTTTGTCTCCAAACAGAGACTTAACTGAAGGCAGATCTTTTCTAGCTGTTGCTTTGGTAACTTTGTTTATGCAGTATGTCTCTCCTGCACTGTCCCAACGGAAGAGCAGTTGACTTTATCATTTTGGGGGATTTTGTTTATTTTTTGTTTGCTTTTTTGTTTCTTTTCTGCACATGCCCAGTTGAGCCAGTTGATGCCCGCCCAGCTGCAGACAGAGGACTCACCACACGACCAGGTATATAACTTGCATGGCTTTTACCTAACCTGTGTTTTCCCAGCATGCATGTGGTCTGCTTGAGCTGAAATGATCACCTTTTCTTTGGTATAACCCTCTCTTAAAATGTAATGCTATGCCATGAACCAGGGAAGAGTTCCCACACAAACCCCCATAGTCTGTGTCAAGGGTGTTTGGACTGAGTACTTGCAGAGGGAGTGCGACCCAGAGATCCAGAACTGATATTCATATCAATTTGTCATCCCTTCCAGCAATAATGCTTTGGCAGGTGTAGGAGGCAGTAGACACGGTACCCATAGTGCAGAGAGTACTTTTAATTTGGGAATGTATGATAGAAATGTCAAATCCTCTATGTAGAGTCTACAATTTCTTGTAAATTGGGGCTAATAAAGAACTCATACGTACAATTTTAGAATTGCAGGGGACATCAAGATTTTTTGCTGTGATATTTATCTTGGCTAACTCCAGATATCTAAAAATTGGTACACATATTCTCCCTGTGGATGCACTGAGGACACTCCTATATAGCTAATCATTCCATTCTAGGATAGAGAGGGGTGATTATTTGCCCTCTGTAGGTACCTGTGTCTTCCTGTTGATTTCAGAGTAATAGCAGATGACTAGCTTGAGTCAGGCTGCAAATGTTTGGAAAAGTTAAATGGGACAAATTGAATTTTCAAAAGTAAAAGATTGCTTTTCATACTAACTTTTCTTCCTTTTTAGGTTGTTTTCCCCTCCTTGTTTTTGTTTAGGATTATCTAGAAATGGCTGATTCCATTGAGAGCAAACAGCCTTTTATTTCAGAAGTGGTTACTCTCCAACATGTAGTGAGATTAGATCAGTATATTTTAGGGTCAGAATTATTCCAGTGTCACCAATACTGGGTTATCTCTCACTTCTGGATTAGATTTCTTGCCCAAGAGCAGTAGAAATATCATCACAAATGAAACATGAATGTGTTTATTCCGAATTTTGTAGTGTTAGTTCAATCTAGCAATTTTCTTGTAATACTAAAGCTTGTGAATGTTAACTATCTTAATTTCAGTCGTTTTGAAAAATCTCCTGTTATGAGGCCCATATTTATTACTAAAGATTATTCCTTCCTCCCTTCTATTCCCCGACACATACACACATGTGACAGAAATCTTTGGTGTCCCTTCTCTAGAGAAAGGATTTTCTCACACTGCTGCACTCTAGTTTCAGAGTGAAATGATGTGTTTTAGTCCACTGTATCAGAGTGCTTTGTTGGTTGGGGTGATACAAATAGTACTAAAAGTATGGCTAGCACAGGTCATGACTGATCTTTGTGAATGTGTATAACAGACTAAGGAGAGGTAAAAAAAATTTCAGTATGTGGCCATTATGGCTTGAAATTTCCAGCAGTTATAGTAACTTCTGCACTATGAAAATCACATGGGATATTTCCTCAATTTTCTGCTGAAGTGCAAAAGTAGTACTCTGCAGAGGCCTGTGCCACCATCGTCCCTTTTTGCGCAGAGTTTAAGTGCTGCAAAGGCCCATGCTCCGCTTTTGGCACAGAGAGTGAACCCCTCCAGCCTGGCAAGGACACATGCCGCGTTCTGTGCAGAGGGATGGTTGCTTCCCTGGAGAGATTGAAGTCTCTCACTGCTGTGCCTGCATTCCAAATTTCACAGCATAAAGTATCTTACGTGTGCATGTGAAATAGGGATTTTGCCCCTTTATGGTAGTGCTAAACGTATCATAACAGTAAGCAAAATGTATTCACTTCACCATTCCTGGTAGACCTTAAGTTCCGTATGTCTTTAATCACCAGGTCCAGACTTCCGCAACTTTGTCCTTACTGATACAAATTCTGGCAATAAATGTCCACCTGATTTTTCATCATCTTTTAAAAACAATTTATCTGTGATAAAATTTCAATTTAACAAAAGACTGATACCAGTCTGAGTAGCTTCATAAACTAGGAATGGAGGAAAGCAAATGAATGCTTAATTAAACTGTGAAATACGAAAGGAATTCTGATGGTTTAAAAATGTGTGCTTTAAAATTGTTTTACTTGCTAATTATAAATAAAATTTCTATGTTAGAGGTTAAAAAAGGAAGAGAGTTACTTTTTTTTGCAGTCACTATCCTTCTGGGATAGTCGTTTTTTACAGTTTGAGGCTATCTTTATGCGAAAAAAAATCTGAAAAACGAGGATGTTCTTCTAGAATGAAAAAGTTTTAACAGGGGACCTGGAGGCAGAGTAATATGTGCAGCTGCTTGTAACATTTTGTTTTGTTTTAATTGCCCAGATTTGGTTTCCTGAAAAGTTTGCCCTTTTCATAGTCCTGACTTTCCAGTTTGTGCTTCTACTTGTTTTGCTCAAGTGAACAAGGTGGTGACCTGCTTCTTCAGGGTGAAAATACAGGTGTCATGTCAACATGCAACAGGCCAAGCCTGGGAATAAGAACAAGTGAATGTTTTGTAGGTGTTCAAAATCCTTGAAGAAAATCAGCTCTGAAAGGACGAAGACAAACATACAAATACATGCCCTTTTTTCTCTTTTCCATTTTCTTGTTACCACTTTTCCCCCACACAACATTCTTACAATGATCGCTATGTTTTTCTTAAAAGTAGATCAAAATCACGCAGATGATCTTTGTCCCTTTCCCACAAGAGAGGTAATTTGGTCACAGTACAGAAAAGAAGAGCAAGTACTTAGTTGTTAGTAGTATTTGTGATAACTAGAATCTTGTAACTTCACCACATCGTTCTCGCTTTTTCAAAAAATAAAGTCTATGAGTGAAGTCAGGAAATGTGAAGAGTTGTCCAATCCATAGAGCAGAAAAGCTTTTCAGTAAGGGCCAAGTTTAAAGCATTTACTAAAATATAAGCCAGTTGTCCAAATCCCTACCTCTGTTGCACTCCACCTTGGCTGTCAGCGGTTGAAGCTTGAATTTTAATCTGATTTACGTCAGTCCCAGGAGGGGAGTAATGTAGGGGGAACCCCCATTTCCTAGTAGAGATACAACAGCTGTGTGATTCACGCTGATATTTGAAAAGGAGCCTAGTGCTTCCACACACTGTCCTTCCCCTTTTTAATTCACAAATGGAGGAACAAAAGTAAGAATTATGCCTAAATCCATTTCTTGTCGTCTCTTTCCTGAAAAGGAAGTAAACAGAGATAATAAAAGGTCAAAGGGAAGGAAAATATCTAGATGTACTAAGCAGTCATCAGTGAGCTATTTCTTAATACAGCACAAAATGATAAGAGATTATCACATGTTTCTTGCTACTTATAAATTGCTTCATGCAGGGAGACGTTAGAAGGCTTCAATCCAGCCTGGTAACTTCCATAGGAAGAGCTTCAAATAGAAAGAATACCTCTGTTTACTTGATAGCCTCACTGTAACAGCTTTTTCAAGTGTTTCCTTCTCGCCTGTGCCCCAGAGGTCACTTTTTCATGATGAACATTTAATTTCTTGCAGCTGAATTTTGGGTATGTGTTTATTAGTAACTTTCTTCTCTGTGTTTGTTTGTGTGTATAGAGAGGGACAGACATATACACACATGAAGATACCTATAAAAATATCTTTAGATACTCCTAAGCAAGCTCTTTTTTACTCATGTTAATTCAGCAGGTCTGATCTATGGAAATTGAGTGAAGATTAGAAAACCTGCCATCAGAATGGATGTTGCCTTGGTATCAGCAGATTTTGTGAAATTCAGGGTGATAAATAATCAGTGCTCTGTTCAGGGTAGATCATATTCTCATCTGTTGCACAGTTGCAACTGTAATTATACCACTAACAGCTGTAATTGTATCACTCACAGGATGCCCGTAATTCACAATGCAAGGATTTTATGATATTAACAGTGTTATTTTCTTCCACGTAGTATAGTTTGGGGTTGGGTTTTTTTTGCAGTCTCCAACTATTTGTCGGTTGATTGTTTTTGCAAACAGTCAATAATTTTGAGAAGACGTTGCACATGAAGCTGCTTCCGTGTCTCTGGCCCTTCCGCTGATAAATCATGACATGTCCATCTTTATTACATTATATAGAAAGCGGAGGGATTTTTTTTATACATGGTTGCAGAGGCTCTGTAAGTCTAATGGCTGTTCTGCAGAATCATTAGCACGTATGCGGCAATTTGTATGAGGTGAGGGCATAGAGCAGCTTAGTGAATTATTTATGATTTTCTTGCCAGAAATTGCCAGGGGTTTTTTTCCTGTCTTAGTGATGTTAGTTCAATACAGTTGTCTTAAACCAGCTGTCTGCAGCTACCAAATAAAAATCATTAATGGATTTTTTTCCATTAGATTGTTTTGTTTTGGTTTATAAATCAGATAGTTATTAACTGTGAATGCAATTATATGTGCATATGCACAGCATCGGCATTGAAATGCCAGAAAGATTACCAAATTCTATTTGTTTTGATTATTCATTTTTACACACATGTAAAATAATCTCTGATATTCTGAGAAAAAATTATTTCATACTAAGTTCCAATTAGATTCTTTTTTCAAAAAGATAACATTCTTTTTTGCACTTGTTTTTTGCTTTCTCCAATTTGAGAGCGCTGTAGTCATCCATGAAGTAAAAGTGAACCACCAATTTACTATCTTCCACGGAAAGACCAGAAAGTTCTAGTTCCATGCAGTCTTAAAAGTACTTACTCCTCAAAGATATTTGAGTTGTCCTTACAAAACTGAGTATATAATCTTCATTTTAATCTTTATAAGTGAGTATACAATCTTCATTCTTCTTCTTTCATTTCAAAATGAAATGACCTGCACGAAGTCATAGAGTCATATGGAAGTAATAGTTGAACTTCTAGTGAGAACATGCAGCTGTCCACCCGGCTAATTGTTCAAACACTGCATTCCGTTCCATCTGCCCTTTTTATTTTAGATGAAGCTTTACCCAGATAAAGCTGTTTACTACAGCTGTTTACTTGTAACAGGCCTTGATTCAACAATTTTTTTTCTTGTTCTTGCCATTACTCAAATACAGTTCATGGACATGGAGTTAAATGTTTTCCTGAATGCAGTCATTACATCTGTTGCTTAAACGTGCTACTTTTGGTTTTCTCTCTGTAGAGACCACCCAGGTCTGGTAGTTTCAACTGTGCTTCACTTGGAGGTTTAATTTTTAACTCTAAAAGTAACTGGAAGACCACAGGCACAGCTAATACTGTTTCAGATCCAAAATCACAAAATCTTGCTAGGCTGTTATTTAACTGGAAGATGAAGCAATTACAAGCAATGTAGTAGATAATGTACACCTAATTGCGTCCTTAGTGGAATTCATTGTATCCTCTTTTTCTTACCCTTCTTAAAGCCTAAATATATATTTACACAGAAAAATATAAACAGAAAAGCTCATCTGTGTGAGAATAAAGTGTTCCCCAAAGCAGCTACTTGGTTTTTATTTCATATGAGTAGTTTTTAACTCCATATGATTTTTTTGTTTTTTTTTTTTTTTTCCTTTAAGGGCAAGGAACAGTAAGGTTTGCATACACTGCTCTTTTTGATGTTTGGATATGTGTGTGCACATGCGTGCATGTGTACACATGTATGTAAAAAAGTAGTTAACATTGCTAATTAACAGCAATATAATTAAAAGTCCATCATAGATAGCTCATTTTGTTGGATTTTACTAGATGCTTTTAAGCCCATGTTTTTGATGGCTAAATAGTTTTGTCAGTTTTTCTGAGGAGTTACAAGTTAATATATTTACCAGCTGAATTGTAGCATTTTTTAATTGAAGTAATTAGGAATGCAACTCCCTAAAGATAGTATGTAATTCAGAAGAAAAAGCACCAATAATTATCATTATTTGTGAATTTGCAGTGAGGCTGTTGCTCTCACTTTTCTTCTTTTACATTGGCTTTTGTGTTTGGGTTGTGTATTTTAGACACGGTAGTGAAAAAACATCATTTTGTGTCAGAATTAAAGTTCTTGTCCTATAGTTAACTTTTCTTCGTATGCTTGTCTTCAATGCAAGAGTAGAGTGGTGTTAGGCAGCCCTTAGCTGTTTGCATCTTACCTGATTCACACACCTTTGATAAAAGTTCTAGAAAGACCCTTAAGATTTTCCTTCTTCAGTTACTGCCTTTGAAAAATAAATCTTTAATTTTAGCACATAAGTCTAAATATGTAGTCACCAGGACAGGAAAGTGAATGAACTGGAAAGAAAGAGAAGTCTGTTAAATAGAAAGTCTAAATTCTATAATGTAACATGGTGGAAAGGCATATATAACCCCATACATATTTTTGTCTCATGCCAGGTATTTAATTGATTTCAGTGCAGAGTCATGCTTCTCTTACTGTGTAATCAATTATTTGCAGAAGACCACCAGTTTACCCTAGTCGTACTTTTAAAAGTCTTTTTCCTCACTTCTAAGGCAGATAAGAGGAAGGAAAAAATTGCTATCAGGTTTGTTAGTGCAACTGAAGATTTTTCTATTTCTGACCTTTTTCCTGTGCTAGCTGCCAAAGACAAGTTTTAGTAAGTCGATAACGTCATTAACTTCCTAATATCAGGTCCTACTTTGTGTTCAGATTCCATGGCATTTTTGTGGATTGGTGAATAAGGCCAAGTTGACCACCAGAGCTTGGTCATATGCCCCAAAGCAAAAAATTTCTGCCCAATCTCAAGGCAAAAGATTGTTTAACTTGCTGCATGCTGGAAGTACAGCTCTTGTGCTACTGTTTGATGGGAATGGGAGGAGGGAAGGGAACCCTCAAAGAAATGTGGCTTTAGGGAAGCCTGAGCCTGCGTTTTTCCAGCAGCTGAGACTACTGGTGAGCTTATCACCCTCTATCACTCATTGATGTGAAGGCTCCTGACCTGTTCTGCCCCCTGAAATGCTGCTGTAACTCCTGCCTGTGGCATTTGGCTCTATTTAACTAAAGCTAACAAAGACCCACAGTCTAAGCTATCGTAGCTTGTTTTCACTAAAAGTGGTCAGAGCCCAAGAGCAGAAGTACCCAAGCCCATTATCCTGCCTCTAGCAGTGGTGCAGACAGGATAACTTGCAGGCTTCACCTCTGCCTTTTACTCCTGGCACATCCACTGAGCTTTTGGCAGCCAGCATTTGATAGACTTCCAGGACTGAAAATTGTATTTTCACCGTTGTGTTTAGCAACCCTGGATGAACCTTTCTTCTTTGCATTTGTTCATTTGTATTTTGAACATCCTTATGATTTGTGCCAATGAGTTCCACAGTCCAATTTTGCATTGTGCCAATATACGCTTTCTTGAGTTAGCTTTTAATCTGCTGTGTCCTAGCCATGTTGGTGTCCTGTACTTTCTTAGGAGAAATAATGAATAACCGTTTCCTGTAGACTTTCTCCTTGTCATTCACAGTCGTATAAACCTCCGTAGTGTTCCCCCTTGGTTGTCTCTTCCAGTCTGAAGATTGCCAATTTGTCTAGTCCTTCTTGTACAGAAACCATTCCATACCAGTTATCGTCTGTCTCTCCCTGCTTTGTATCTTTTCTAGTCTAGCTTCTGCCTTCGTTTGAGGTGGAATGACCAGAACGGATAGCCAGATTTAAAATGAGGATGCATCATTTATACAGCAATGTAACGATGTTTTCTGTTTTCTCTATTCCTTCATAATTACTCCTAGCTTTCTCTTTGCCTTTTTGACTGCTACTGAGCCAACTGCCCACAGAGAGTTATCCGCAGTGACTGCAAGGTCTCTGTCCTGGGTGGAACAGAGCTAATTTAGAGCCTATTGTTGTGTATGTATAGTTAGGGCTGTGTGTCCCTGTCAGCACCACTTTACATTATATCAACATTGAATACCATTTCCCTTTTATTGTGCACTCAGAATTTGTAATATCCTTCTGCAGTTCTTTGCAGCTGGTTTTACTTTGACTATCCTCTTTTTTTCTTTTATATTTTGTCAGTAAACTTTGTCACGTCACTGTCCACTCCCTTATCCAGATCACTTTACAAACAGCACAGCACAGATCCTTGTGGGACCCTGCTGGTAACCTTCCTCCATTGTGAAAAATGGCTGTGTATTTACACTTCATTTCCTATCTTTTAATCAATTATGGAAAGTCATGTAGGACTTCCCCTCTTAATCCTTGCCATCTTAGCTTCTGCCAGAGCTTTGATCGGGGACCTTCTCAAAGGCTTTTTGGAAATCCAGATTCACTCCAAGCTGAATCACTGTTTCCCATGTGCATCCTAACTCTTCCAGTGACCTCTAAGAAGTTTGGGAGGCAGGATTTCCCTCAACAAATGACAAGTTGATTCTTCACGGATGTATCTCATATATGTATGGATATGTTCTAATCAATATTTATAGCTCCAGTGAATTTGCCAGCTGTAGGAGTAGAGTTCCCAGTCCCTTTCCTTGGGGAAGTTTTCACGTGGTGCTTTTGCCAGTGTGTCTAAGGGGCAGCAAGTGTGGCTGTGGACAGTGCTCAGCAGCTGGGAGCCTGCCGCCTCTTCAGCCGCTACAGCTGGGGCAGTGAATCAAGTCCTGGGAAAGTCCTTTCCCCCTCAGCTATTTAATCTATGTGAAGCTCTGCTATTCCGCTGTTGATTTTTCCCCCATCCCCTTTTAATCCTAAAAACAAAAAGGCAGGGGGTTTGAAAAGGCAAGCCTCTGTGCAGCCAGATACATGTTCTGATTTTCTTTGCTTCCCATTGATGCAGGTGTAGGGGCTATTTTGAGATCATGCGCAAAGGAGAGTAAATTGTATTGTTATTTTAGTTTGGAAAACTAACCACAGCTGCTTCAAAGATAAAAAGTTAAACCTCTTTTCAGGTACCATGTGGGTTTTATTTCCTTCATCTCCGTTTCCTCCTGCATTCGTTGACAAAACATCATGGTTTGTTTTCAAACTGCAGTTCCTTAAGCACCTTACGGTTCTTGCGTATAGAAACAGTCTCTCGTATAGAATGTCATAATATACTCCTGTCAGTACTGTAATGTGGCATCAAAAAAGATGCTAAATAAAGAAATTTGAGATCTTTAAGTGCTTTATTCCTTGAAAAAAAGACACTAAGGTAGAATTTATGGGGCAGTCAGACTGTTCAAGAAAATAACCATAAATACTTCACTGCGTGAAGAGGATTCTTGTTCTCTCCTTTGCATGGTTTACTGTAAAAAGAAAGATCAGAACCTTAGAATGGGATTGTCTGTACAGTCCAGAGAAGTTCTTGGGAAGGTCTGTTCTTGCTGACTCATAATGCAAAAATAAATCAGCATTTAATGAAAAAAGAAATTGCACATTCAAAGGCAATAAAAGGGCAATAATTCTTGCATTGAGTGCTACTGTAGACTGTGGAGCTCATTGGCACATGGAAGTCCAAGAATTTATTGAGAGTCCTGAGAGATGGTGGAGCACAAGAGCAGTCAGTAGTGTTGAGAATTTTTGGAGAGGTTCTTCCTCTGCATCAGAGCTTAAAGTCAGCCCAAAATACTAAGAATCAGGATGAAGGCTTGGGAGAGGAGTTGGAGTGATAAAATGTTAAAATAAATATAGACAAGGAATATGAACCAGTTTGTTCTTATTGCATTAGATAGGGTGAGGAAATAACTGCTCATAAACACCATGCTTCTGCAGTGTTTGTACCTCCAAGAAATATAAACGTCAGTCAGTTGGTACTGAGAAGGAAAATAACCAGCTACATGAATACCCATATGTTCTCTATAAGCCAGAGACAGCTTTTCAGGACAAAACATTTCATAGATACATATATAGCATGCACTGCTCAGCTGTTGTAAGTCTGGCTCATTCTCCTGAGGCTATTTTCCAGGAGGAAATCCTGGCCGCCTTTCCAGTTAGACAAGTGCAGTATCTACCCTACGCACCCATAAGGGGAGAACAGGACTGCAAAATATCTACAATTAAAATTGCTGCAAGTTTTGCTTACTTGCTTTTACTGTATGTTGCTAATCTCTCAGGCAGAAGTCAAGATTTGAATCGTTGTAATTCTGAGCAGTCTGAAATATGAAAACAAATAAGTGTGTAAACTTTACGAACACTTTAATAACTCTTATTTGTGCATGTTTGTGTAAAAGGTACAACCTCACAGGAAGCAAGAAAATGTAATATCTGGGGTTCCCCACCTCACACCATGGGTATGTGTTTTTTCCTCACAGCAGCCTGAGCTTAGGGAGGAGGAAGATTCGGCCTAAACACCAAATTTTCTTGACATTGCTAAAGAGGCTGTCAGAGCAGATCTGTCTGCATCCTGTGAGTCAATTCAGGAGACCGATGTTGGTCCCTCGCAGCTTAATTCTTGAGGTGTTTCATGCTGAAAGCCTTTGATGCTTGAACCGACATAGCTGCAGTGGATTAAGGAACGTTTAACAGAGGAGAAATTTTACCAGCTCATTCTGTGTCACCTCAGTGGGACTGAAACATCAAATGTACCTCACTTTCCTCCCAGTTCCCTTTCACGTTGCATCACACCTCCTCCGCGTGAATGATACCATTGCCTTCTGCTCTTGTAATAGTGGAGGTAAGCAGAGCATAATTGAGTCGATGACTTTAATGAATTGTCGTTGCGGTGCAATGCAGGTTCCGGGTTGACCAATGTTAAAACAGAAGAGATATCCGAAGTGAAGATGGATGCGGAGTTCCGGCATGACTCAGGATATGAAGTTCATCATCAAAAGCTGGTGAGTGAACAAACAGTGCTTTCCACACGTGCATTTTTTGTTGCTGATTCAATCTTGAACTAGTGGGTCAGCTATGGCCATGTTTCCCCTGAGTGATGTGGATGCTGAAAGTGCCAATAAAAAGTTTTCATGTGAAGAGATTATGATTTTTCTGGTTCTCTCTTAAATGAGAGTAAACCTGGAATAATTTCAGCAGAGAGGATGGAAAGCCGTCAAGTCTCACATGAGAGGAAATTCTGACAGCTCCTGCCCTTGCAGTGCCACGTGACTGGATGTGGTCATATGGGCAATACTTGTCTCACAATCCATCTGTCATGGTCACATAACTTTTAAAGAGAAGGGATACAGAGGAAAGAAAATGATAAGTAAGTTTAAAAAAGAAGAAAAAAAATGTTTGATGGAGACACTCAGCATGGTGCAGCAAGAAATAGAGTGACACCGTTTCAGGAATAGATTCCTTTTCTGTCAAAACAGATGGTGGTGGTACATGAAGGAGGCTGAACTCCATGGAGCATAACCTTTCACAAGATTGCCTGCTTGGGATAAGAGGAGGTTCTCCACTGGCCTTAATTTTAATTTGTACTTGGCTGTATCTGTGTGTTTTGTTCCTTAAGGTATATTAAATTATTAACAGGTGAAGGGCAGGTAGGAGCAAAATACTGTTCCCCATTTGAACTGTGCTTCTTATGAACACAAAAATAACAACCAAAAGCAATGTAAGAAAGAACGAAGCATCTTCTAAAAGCTTTTTTCAGTCCCTTAATAAGTAATAAAGAACCCATACAGCAGTGTTGACTATAAACCTTTTCTGCTTCCTCTTTTGTGAAGGTATATTACATGATGAGATTTCAGTTCTGTGACTTTCAATATCCTGATATTAAACTTGAAAGCTTTTTTTCTTAATATATTCTTAAAGCTAAGTAGTGCTGAAAATTAAAATTAACATGGAACTCAAATTTGCATTTGAACTAGGTAATCACCATGTGAAAAGATATTCTGCCATCTCTTTGATGCCAAGAACTGAGAATTCCCAGTTTGACGAGCTAATCCAAAATGCATTAGCACTAATTTGGGAAATTCTGACATGCTTAGCTCAGATGGGTTAAATATCCTGATGGAGTAAACCCATGCGAGTTTACTGAAGGGAAGGAACTTGCAGGAACGTGTTTTAGACACGGTAGTTATTGATCCTGTGTCACGTGCACTTCCCAGCAGCAGCCTTTAATGTTGAAGTGGTTTCATACCATCCCAAGTAGTTTGGTGCAAACTACCCTTATCGTGATGGCTGATAGGACTTGCATTGCAATCCCTGCACTTGGGTAATCTCTGTCATGCTTAAAATGGGACCTTTCCAGCTTTTTAAAGCATTTTATGCCATACTTCTTACTGATAAGTACAACCGTTATTTAAAAATTAGTAAGCTGTCCTCTAGGTTATCTTTTCAATTGAGACTGAGCAAGGAGACCAGTATTGCTGAGAAAGTACTGGACTGATGCCTTACAGGGCATTGCTTGTTTACCGCATGCCATATCCTCGCCGATGCCCTTCTCCGTTAGCTTTAATTCAAAAGCAGTAAGAAGAAAATACTTTCGTCTGTGTTTTTCTTCTTCTGTGCCCTGCTAGGATTTACTGAAACAGTCTCCTTAGGATATTGCTTTGAATTCAACTGCGCATTGTATTTTACGCGCAAACTTCCGAATTGACCTGAAATTGCAGTTATTTTCTTCTTTATGAGTGTTCACATTTTAACTGTACATTAAGTTGATTTTCATGGCTCAGAGTGCTTAAGGCCTTCCTCTGTTGCACATGTATATTAGCTGGGGCATTTCACAGTGCTGCGAAATAGTATGGCAACAGAATTTCAGTCCTGGGCAGGTAAAATTGACAGAAGAAATTATTAACTTCACATCAGCTTATGCCAACACTGTCCATTGTGTGTATTTTCTAGTGAATTCTTAACTTTGTTTAAACACATTTCTTGCTTATGACTAGGAACAATATAAATATTTATACTGCATGCTTTAATACCTCTCTGAGGAACATTGTGTTTCTTAAAGAGTGCAAATGTTACACAGCTCATTATAATTCTCAGCTGGTTTCCTGCTTCCCTCTGCATTTTTGTTAAATACTTGTCAAAGTATTTAGTTTTTCAGAGCGAGGCAGTCTTACAATTCTGTGAATGTAATTTATTCTCTAATCCTTTTTGCCCATTTTGGTTAAAAATAATAATAATAAAAGCCCGCTATTGACAAGCAGACAAAAAGTTTGTAAAATATGCATAGATGTAAAATAATCTGGTATATTTCTTGAATACAAAACAGGACAGTGAAAACAATCACCCACTTTTCATACCTGCTCCTGTTGCTAAAAGCCAATCTTATTAAATGCATAGTAAAGCATCTTGCTGTCCACTGTTTTGCCTTATCAGTACATATAATTCAAGTGGATCTTCTCTGCTTTTCACACAACTGTTACGTTGTCTAGGTCTCATATGAGTATCGGCATCATCCAGGTATAGCTCATTCTTCCTTTACTCTGCAAAATCTTGAAGCATCCTTTGGTGGTCACTTAAATCAGCATGCTTGTTTTTGTTGGACTCTTGTCTCTTTGGTGCGAGAATTTTCTCCCAACTGGTTGTGTGCAAGTTTCACTATTGTCCTACAGGTCTTCACTACTCTTTTATCAAAGAAATGCATTGTAGTCTGAACAAGCCACACAGATGTAGATTTATGAACACTTTCAGTATTACCATTCTAAAAATAAAGAAATGTATATGCTCCTCGTTACTCCTCTACAAGCTTATCAGTCATTTTGCAATTAGCTTGACTCGCTTACCCAAGAAAAAAAAGCAGCAGCTATCTAAGACCTGTGTGAAGGAGAAACATGGAAATTAGTCTTCCCCTTAGCCACAGCACTGCTACACCACAGGCAATACAGATTTCCCAAATTGCTCTTCTCCAACTATGAGAGCTTTATGGTACAGTGATCCAGTTTTGAATAACTAGGATGACTTGTAGTGGTGTTTAATTACTGATACTTCAATAGGCTTTATATTGCTGTGGCAGCTGGACAGGTTAGCCAGATATTCAGTGAGCTTTTTGTTAGCCACTTTCCTTTATTTTTCTTTTGTAGGTGTTCTTTGCTGAAGATGTGGGTTCAAATAAAGGTGCCATCATTGGACTAATGGTGGGAGGTGTTGTCATAGCAACAGTGATTGTCATTACTTTGGTGATGCTGAAGAAGAAGCAGTACACATCTATTCATCACGGGGTTGTAGAGGTAAGAAAAGACTACCAAGCACAACTGGTGTCACATGTACAACTGCTCTATAAATACATTTACAAACGAAGAAACCATGTTTTTGGCTAGCCTGATGTTCGGTGTCGGAGTGGTTGCATCTAGCAGAGTGGAATCAAATTGCCTTATTTTGTAAATGCAGACACAATATAAACCATGTTAAGTTGCATGTAAAACCACAAAAACCTCTTCAGGAACTATCCCAGACCACCTCATAATATGAAAGTTCATTTTATAGGAAATTTAACAGCCGATGAGCAGATACTGCAAAAGAGGAAAAATCTGGTTTTACTGTTCTTGGGAATTCACACACACAGATTTTTTTATTTAGCTTGCAAATAAACATTTGAGGCAGGTCTTCAGTGGATTGTGCTGTACACTACAAGGATTTTCCGTATACAGATACTTTATTACTTTTTGCCACCAACAGCTTTTGATTTATGGCTAGTCTGAAACTCACAGATTTGAGAAACAAATAATATATGAGACTCTTATATGGGATTTTCAAGATGAAAACCCTCGTCTCTTCCCAATCTACCAAGTAAATTTGTGGTCAATTTACAGTAACTTAAAATACCTCATCTGTTGCTTGGATTTAAGACAAAATCTCTATAAGTAGAAAAACTTAATTATGAGAACTGGAAGGGGGTTCATGTAAGTTTTTGGGGTTTTTTTCCCCCCTTGTGTATTGATACCTAGTTTTCTGTGTGAGTGTCTGGTTTGCGGATAGTACTTGTATTAGCAAGCACTTGAGACACTTATATGTTTTTGCCTTCCAAAACTGGTATTTTACCTTTTTGATTGAAACTAAGTCTTGTTCAAGTCCACAGTTTATGTTGGTTTCACCTTGAATGAAATGAACCTTGCTTTGGTCTTGCTGAAGGCATACATGCTTCCTGATGCATGTATTCCACTGTCTGGGGCAATGAAGGGTCTTAAAAATATTTGAGTAAGCCTTTGTCTTAAGCCTGTGCTTGTGCGTCCTTATGTACATGCTGTGGGTGCCCATGTGGTTTGAAACCTTCCATGGTGTCCTGGTTTCGGCTGGGATAG
>NW_009201204.1:0-13890 GCF_000690835.1 Fulmarus glacialis
CGAACAACACGTACTCCGGGGTTAACAATCTGGTTACCAGCGAAAGCATCCGCACTATTTCCTGAGGTCCCCCAAAATGATAAAGTCAAACCAGAGGAGACCCAATTGCGCGGGCATGAAAAATACCAGCTCTCTCCTTGACTCACCCTCTGCGTCTCGCAAGGAACCAGCGGCCAATGTATCTCCTCTCTAAAGCACGTGAATCGATGAAGCAAAGGATAAGTGTCTCGTGCCAGTCGCTACCAAACCCAGCATCAAACAAACGTGGGCAGCAGGTAGTTTCCATCTACAGCAACGTGGCTTTCCTAGCCACTAAGGGGACAAGCCAAAAGGTGTCCCCCGCCCAGTCTGGGAGAGCGTGTTATGGGAACAGCATGCAAACCATTTAGACACAATTTTGAACAATTCATTAGAAGAAAATGTGTTTACTGTCTTGGACAATCCAAATGAAGAAGGCACGCAGGCCACGCGACGGTAAAAGGTGGTGCATTCGAAGGGAATTAGATGTCAGCATTCATTACATCCATCCCTATCCGCATCCTCCTGCAGGCTAAACACTATTACCGAGACAAGCTGCGGACACTTTGTATCTCTGTAAACAACCCAAGCCATTGCTTCCCAGGATTTTTGAAACATGAATCTCAGAATAGTTTAATCTGGGGGGGACCTGTGGAGGTCAGGTCTGAGGCATCTCTCTGGTCCCACCACCTGCTTGGAGCGGGCACAGCATCAACCCTGCAAAGGTTTTCCTCAGGGTCTCGTTCAGTCAAGTCTGCATATATCTCCAAGGAAGGAGATTGTACAGCCTCTCTGGGCAACCTGCACCTGTACTTCACCCTCAACTGTAAAGATTTTTCCCTTTTATCTAGTCAGGCTTTCCTTCACTGCAACTTGTTCCCGCAGCACCTTGTCCTGCGTGGCGTCCCGCTGCCTGTATGTTTTCCCATGCCTACCCAGGTGTTACAACAGCATTTGTAACCGCCGTTAAGCAGTTGCAAGAAGGTTTAAGAAAGGCTTGCAAGTCTACATGGCTCAAGCACTTGGTCATGTACCCCCACTGTATTTCGGAAAATGCAGTGTTATTCCCTTTGCCAAATAGAGAACTGGTCACTTGGTCAACGTTAGCTTGGATTAAGATTAAGACTGAGGCCACAAGAAATGGATGATGCTACACAGCAAGGCAAAATCCAAGGTAAAATAAAATTTTGGACTTGCCCAGAGGAAATCCTTTAATCTAGCCCCAAACAGAGGTGGCTTATTTCAACATTAATTAAAATGGCTGTGACAGAATAAATTATTCCAAACATTTTTCAAAATGGATTAAAAATGGTGCCATTTGAACTTAGCAAGTCGGGTTTACAAATATCAACCAGTTGGGCTCCACAATGAAACTGTAAGATCTGCAGTATTTTTGTGGCATCTGTAAAGCATACAGAGAAACATGTAATGTATCTGCTTTTCAGTAATGAAATGTGGTGTGGAAGGTCTCGACTGTGGGTGTTTTGTCACACCTTTGACCAACCTATTACCTCTGGGAAACAAGTATGTGGCAGGTCTTTTCTATAATAGCATGTATATCGTAAGGCAGCGTATGCTTTTTATATTCTGGATATACGTCATTTTAAACCTCTATGTTCTCGAATACTTTTTCCTTTCCTGAAAACATTGAGAGCCCATGCTATCAAGGCAGAAGTCATTTAATGTGTGGTGAAACCTCGCGAGAGCATTAGGATCTCACAGTAAGATGTAGGAAGAGTTTTTAACCTGTGAGCCAGTCCAGTCTCACACCCCTCACCTGTTGTCAGGTATTTCACTCAGTGAAAGAATTGCTCAAGCACAGTAGTTTGTCTCTGAAAGGGAGATGCATGTCTCCAGCTTGACTGTGCTCCTCGTTGTCAGGTGTTTTCTGAGTTCTTCTGGCTCTTTAGTCCCTGCATTTCTCCGGACTTTTACACTTTCAAGAGGAGGATGCTCTCACAGTCCATGTCAGGTTCTTACTGTGCTCAGCAAGCAGTGCTCTGCACCTCCCTCATCTCCCTCACGTTGCCGAGTATCAATTGGCAGGGTTAGTGACCAACTCCACACTTATTAAAACGGTGACACCTCCTTGGGAACTGTTCATATTTCCAGAGCTATCGTTAAAGGCCTTTTATCTTCTTAGTTCAGCTTCTTGCATCAGTCATTCCAACAAAAGGTGAGCCATCCGGGTTGCTCTTAATTTTAACTGGTTGTGGGAAAAAGAGGATTCAAGGAGTAGATAAAGCTGCCGTCTGACAGCCACGCTCATTTACCACGGCACCACAAGGAGCAGCGGAGAGAGAAGTCTGGCCAGACCTCCTGCGCTGCCATCAAGATGTTTTCGTCTTGGCTTCCTAGCTGAGACTGGATCCACGGATCTCATGGGAGAATATAAAAATAAAAAGCTATGTTTCAGCAGTGCATACCGAAGCACAGCATATGATATAACTCAGTAATTATCTTAGTGAATTTCTGAAAATTAAGCAGCAACAAAATTAAAAAGTTGCTGAAATAAATGACCTAAAAACTCTTGGCTTGACTTCTCCATCTGTTCTGAAAGCTGAGCAACATCGTGGTGTAATTTTAATATGTGATTACTTAATTTCTGTTAACTGGATTATTTTGATAGCTGGTATTCTTTAATGATTAATAAGTAGGCTGAATAAATGTTAAGTATTATTAAATGTGCTTTACATAGCATGAGTTGCAATCAAAAAAAAGCACTTCAAAATTTATCTTTCCAATAACACCGAAAATATTGAAGAGTCATTTTTCCTCTGACAACATAAAGAAGCCTTAAAATAAAGGGGGAGAAGGGGAAGAGAGAGGGGGATAACACAGATGGTGAGCTAACCAGCGCTGACATTTCAGAGATTTCTATGCAGCTGGCGTGAAAAGATGTTTTAAACACTTAGCAATCCATTTAGGCACGTCTTCAAGTTTATCATTTTCCTGACTTGGTGAACTCAGCGTCATCACCTGGTGTCACCGATGACTAGGTCCTTGTTAATGATACCCCCTGGCTGACCCTTCAGATTTAGACAAGTGTCCACCTGCAAACATGCTGTGTTGCAAAACCTACTGATGAAATAAACCTGAGAGAGGTTCAGGCACCATTTCAGTCGCATCCTACACAGTCCCGTTTCTCCACCACACATCGTGTTTCCCACGCGGTCCTTGACTGTGCTTCTAGATGGAGCACTCATAGTGCCGTCAGTCCCCTTTGATGAGTCTTCAGCTGCTTGGCTGCTCTGTCCCTCATGCAGATACAGTCCAGAAAATAGCCTGCATGTCTGTAAAATCTGTTTTACTTGCACAGTAAAGGCTATAGGGGTTCGCATAAACACATGAACACAACTTTGAGCTGAAAATCCTGGTTTACTCTGTTACATTCACAAAGCTGCATTCTCTAATGGATTTTATGGGTGCTTTGGAAAGCAGTACTATGTCTTATGTGGTCTCTGAATCGCTAGCAGAAAGTACAGGGATAAACTTCACATAAGCAGGTGAAAATCTGCTTTAAATAGTGTAACAAATACTTATTGTTAATGATGAATTCAGACTGAAGCTTAGGTTGAAACCCACACAGTTTGAACTATAATGCATTTCTTTTTCAATGAGAAGAAAAAGTAAATGTGGGTATGTACAGAAAACTAGGCAGAAGCATAGCTAGCAGTACTTTGAGCTTCCACTTACGGCTCTCAAAGGGCTTTCCACAACTTAAAGCTAAATAAAGAGAGGGGTCAACCCATGACAGCAATAGTGTCCTGGAAGCATCATAGATCCCCATTGAAATTTCCAGGAAAACAAAATATGAATCTCTTAAATTTAGTCTTCTACAAGACTAAAGTCCAGCTGAAGACACTTTGTCACAGAGTGACCTAAGGGTTAGAAACGGTGGGTTTGGATTTAGGTAGCACTGATGGAAAGGAGAAAGGACAGACTTCTTTCTTATAAATTCCTCCTGATGGACTCTTTTCAGAGCCCTGCAAATGCCCAGGCCAACCTGACTCACTCAAACGCACTATTTTCTCTGAGCCATACACAAGCTGAAAGCTCACACATTCCCTCACTCTTCTATCTTGGACAGAGGGCAAATACTGAAATATAAAACGTGCCCCTTCACTCTTTTCTACCTCTGCTAACCCACCAAGCAAGAGCCCTCCTCCACCCCCTTTCCTTCTTGGGGTAGGATCCCCCCCAGCCTCCCCTCTCCCTGCCCCATCCTACCAGTTTCGGCAGCTGCCGGTTCTGCCTGTGGCTGATGGTGGCATGGTCCCAGGCTATGAGCCCTTCTCCTCCTACCGCTCCCATTTCAGACAGGATGAGTTTCTGATGCAGCTTTGACCTTTTAGGCTTAGTCAGGCAGGGACTCTCGCCTGGGAGACGCCTCTTAGTGCTCACCACCCAGAGAAGTTTATTTTTTTTCAGGTGCTTGAGCTTTCATATCATCTTTTGGTACAGACCCAGTGACTACGAGAGTGATCTCCATGTGCTTAGCAATCTGCACATCCTGTCAGCCCACTTCCACCAGCCAGAGGACCTGGCTGAGCTTCCGAAGGAGTAATGTTTGCCAGCAACACTTGGGTGCTGAAAGAGCTGCACATGGGTTTGTGTAGAGTTCGTTAGGAAAGGCATGGTCCTTGCTTACCTTTATTAAAAAAGACGGCCTCTGGTCCACTCCATTTATTTCTAGAGGTTAATGATGAATATACTGAAGCTAAATACACGTATTTTGCAACTTTTCCTTCCTTGCTCTGCTTGTTCTGTTGATGGAAAGAAATCATCAGCAGCAAAGGTCATTCATCATTAGATGTGTCATCAAGTGCAATGCAACAAGGTCTTTTATTGTTTTCATTCTTTTAAACTTTTCCAAAACCTTTTTGCTCAAGTTTTTAAATGGCTTCAAAACCAGCCTTTAAATTGTTCAAGGGCTTTTCTGCACATCTAAGTGAGGAAGTCCTGAGTTTACCTAACCAATGTCTATTTGCAACTTTGTAAGAAGAAGCTGCAAATTTATTTCACTAAAATGTGTGTGTTGTTTCACGTGATCCTATAAGTTGCTGATTAGTTACTACACAGGAAAGTGTAGATATATTTTTTTCATTAAAATTAATAGCGAGTTTGAGAACAATTTTTCCAGATACTAGAATGCAAGCTAAAAATAAATTTCATTGTGGAAAAAGCATTGTGCCCATCTTCCTCTCTGAAGTCGCGCTCTCAGAAATTGCAAGAAGACAACCCCACCGTCACCCACGGGCAATTTCCCCGCCTGCAGCACAGAACCGGCTCCGCAGGCCGGTTCCTATAAAGGGCTTGGGGAACTACAATAAGGTACGTGCCTCCCACGAAATAGGAAGAAATCTATTTCTAAGTCAGGAACGCCAATGCTGAGGATCCCTTGAGCAGGTAGAGCTCAGAATAGGATCCAAATAGAAAAGGAATAAGCTCAGCCTTGACCTCTGTGGAGCTGGCCAGAGGGATGTGCTGAGGAAGCAGAGCTGCTCCGCTGACCGAGAAGGATCTGCACTAGAACTCTCCCCCCAAAAGTGGTAGCCATGCCTTTGTTTATTAGAGACCTGAGCAGGGCTTATTCATCCTTTTTTTTTAAAATCTGGGAGAGAAAGTTTGTAGCCTCTATATACTCGCTTAGTGACTAAGCAAGTCCCTGTAGAAAAGGAGGGGAGGTCTGATTCCCCTGCTGCACATCCTCCATGGGAGTGAATTAACTACACACCCTACCAAAAATTTGGGCCAATAACTATATGACATTAAGCGGTCACTGCATGTAATATAGAAACATGCCCTTTGAGACAGGACCAAAATCCCCATCTTCACTCACCCTACGAGGCCGTAGTCAGGCTTTCTTTCCTGTGCTTCCTCTGGTCCATCTCCACACAGCCTCAGTACAAAATCAACTATACTTAAGCTATCCCTGATAGATGGGTTTCCATTTTGCCCTTAAAATCCTCCAGTGATGGAGTTTGTTTCCTCTCCATAGGCAATCTCTTCTAGGGCTCAACTAACCTCCCCAATTACAAGGTGGTAGCCAAGAAACACTGGATGGGCTTGGCTCACTAAACTATAAGAAATCCTAGACACCAGAGAAGATTGCGTACTAAAAAGACACAGAAGGAAAGGTAGGATTTTGTTTGTTGATGGTAAGAAAGTGAGTGAAGAGCTACTGCAGAGAGGAAGGCTGTACCTTCAGTAGCAGGGCACAGTATGGGGAGAAAGCAAGCTCCCTGCCCACCAGTGGGAATGCTGGGTATATATATGTACACATATATATACCCTGATTATTATAATGGTTAGTGCTTTACATATTTTATTTGAGTCTTCCAGATACAAATATAGTTTCATATTTCTTTACGTGTCAGCTTGGCAAGACTTAGCAAAGACATTTCTTCTAAGAGAACAAATTAAAGCAACTTCAAAACAAGCCTGTTATTGCTCAACAGCCTGGGTCCCTGCCAGCAAGAAACAAATTTATGATTATTTAGCTGCGGCAGTAAAAGAGAATTGTAAATTCTCAAAAAACTTTTTTTTTTTTTTTCTTTTTTTTTTTCTGGTGGTGTCAGCATTAATATAAAAGTAAACCAAAGGTAAAGGTGGCAAGGTTGAAGTCATTAGCATCACAGTGTGCTTACAGGGCAGAGCGTAGGGGCCGGAATGATTACATCTTCCAAGGCAGCAGGAAAGGCTGGGAAAAATCCACGGACAGAGCAATGCTCAGGTGCCGGCAGCAAGCAAAGCCCATCGCCCTCCCGTGGGCACCCAGCCCGCTCCCCTCTTCCTCGCTCCGCAGGGGAGCACACGCTTGGCTCGGCAGCAGCAAGCGCAGGGGCAGGGCCCAGTGGTGTAATATCCATAGGTCTGGACCCCCCCAAGACAAATGCTCATACTGCTGTAGATCACAAATCAGTAGTTTTCCAGGCAGAAGGATGATTGCTTAATCTCTGTATCCCTGCAGAGGGGCCTGTTTCCTGAGGTGACCGCCAGAATGACCTCTTAATATCAGGCATCAGTTTTCACTATTATTTCCAAAAAGTCCTATGTGATAGAAGAATGGGTTTGAAACACAGTGCTAGAATATAGAGAGCTTTAAACCAAAAATTATGGTTTGAATCGCTAGCTAGAAGTTCATGAAAAAATGAGGGAGTTTGAAGAGTTGAGGGTAGCAAAATGCTCTGGGGAAGGAGGGAAGGAGCAAAATGCAAGTCGAGCGTCGATACTTTACTAAGCTGTTGATATATGTGCTAATTGGTAGCATCCACTTTTTATCTAATCAAGGAAGTGTGTATATGTGCCATAAAAAATAAGAATTGATTGCTCCCTGCTATGGCCACAAACACAGCGGCACGGTGTGCAGTGGCTGAGCTGAGCCTTCGGTTCCTCTTCTTGGGAATCCCGGAGTAGGGGGGCAGCCTCCCTAAGAGAAGGCTCCCCTCATGGACATCAGCATTTCAACCAGGAGAAAATGCAGCAAACATCACTTGCCACCAATAATAATGGCTTTCGGTGTCTAAAAATAGCAAGAAGGTCTTTTTTAATCCAGAAAGTGCTATATTCATCTAGAGCTAATTTGATGGTAAATTACGTTCTGACAAAGAAGAGTTAATCACTGACCTCAAAATTAGCTGTTGCCTAGGTACCCCTGGTCAGGCTCTGTTGACATTTATGCTGTGCAAACAGAATGCAATGCCGACCACTCAGATGTATATTTAGGGCTTTAAAATGGCCAGTTTTCCAAAGTGTAATGCAATGGCTGGGAACGTGGGTTTAATGGTGGAAATGCTGATGCCACCTGGACATCATACCGATCATTCTGTGGGTGGTCTTGCAGATACAGTTCCAGAAACATTGTAAAAAGCTCAGCCCCTCTCCCCCCCAATATGTTTTCTTGGGGAGAAGCCATCCTGGTTAAAAGAAGATGCATGGGTAGCTCTATCAGCTAAGTATTACATGCTGCAAACCTAACTAACGTGGTTAGCACGGCTTCTCAGAAGGCAGCCCACATTACACAACCTTTTCTTTCCCTCTGCAACTGGATTAGACCCCCCCTTTGACGGGATAAACACCTCTATGCAGAAAAATACACTTGGATTTCTCCAAAGTGTTTGACTTAGTACTGCTTGACATTGTGATGTTAAATATTTGCATGATGTGGTGTTAACAAGGCATACGGCATAGGTGTTAAAACCTGACTCGCTGTCAGATCGCAGCAAGTAGGGCAAAGTGGGGAGAGGGGGGCATTAAAAGCTCTTGCCTTCACTGATGTCTCCTAGTAATTACTATTTTTTCCTAAATCATCCAGTATCAAGAAACGAAAAAATGAGAAAAAAACAAAAACAAAAACAAACCACTACTGGTAAAGTTCAGAGACAGCACAAAGATCAGTGGTGGTGTAAGGAGCAAGAAGACATGTTGGAGGATTGCAACCTGAGCAGATGCATTTCAGTTACCATTAAAGGCCAGGTGAGCCTTAGCCTTTCGGGAACAACTCCCAGAAAGTCTCCCTGGAGGGTGGAGCCCTGCCTCTGAAAGCTGTGACTCGACGGAAGAGCTGGCGGTTGACACGGATAACCTCTCTTGCACCTAAGTTTTGGATCAGAAATTGCTTTGTTAAAATGGAAATTAATAGTAATTATAAAGATACATGATAAGCCAGGCTCTGAGGAGTGTGGAGGGATGGGTAGGATGAAATTGGATGAGTGTGGGTGTCTGCATTGGGGTGGAGGGTCCTTCCAGCTCTAGAGTTGCTCCACGCCTTTCCTGCAGGGCTCTGCGTTAGGGCAATGCTCTTCAGACCTCATTCTTCCAGGCTTCAGCTGCCTGCCTGCAAAGGATACAGCAGGTTGTTTCCTCCAAAACAGAGTCTTAAGGAATTGTTTTCCCTACTGCACAGTCAGCTTAATTTTTTTTCTTGTTATAACCATTATCAAGGTGCTTTTTCACCTTCCTCTCAAGTGTCTAAGACACTGGCCAGCTGTGTCCTCTGAGGTGACACAGCAAAGGTTTTTCTTTTCTTCCTTTTCACCTCCAAAGGATGGTCCTGACCAGCAGGTCTGGGCTGGCACAGCCTCATATCTGCTTGTAAGGAGGAATTATGGTTCACATACTGGGTTCATCTTCCTTTGTCAGTCCCCTGCTGTTACAAGGGACCGAGGGATGTGTGGAGCTCGTGGAGGCTACCACTACTTACCTCTGTTGAGGACTGAGCTCCTCAGGCTGACCACAGGGTGCAGCGCACAGGGGAGCTGAGACTGCTGGTCCCTCCTCACCCAAAGTGCTATGGAAATGAGGAAAAGCAAAGCAAAACAAAGCAAGACAGGAGCCAGAGCCAAAATGTGTCACCACTTGCTGGCCTGAGACTGACCCAGGGGTTAACTACATTTTGTGAGGTTTGTGAACAGATAACTGGTTGTTTGCCAATTATCTGATTGCCTGGAAGTAATAATATGCCCAAATTCCTCCAGCTCCGTCTCCCGCTTGCCCTCATCATTTTGAACGCTATGATACAGTCTCGGCCAGCTCACACCCTGCCTGCAACTCCACCCCAGCATAAGCCAGACAGAAACCTGGCAGAGCTACGCTTCTGTCCACACTCTTGTTTCGTTCACATTACTTCTGCATTCAATTGGTTACTTCTGCATTGGTTACCCCTCGGCACAAGGCCCAAGGCTCTGTGCCAGCACAGTTCATAAGGTTGTGAAGAGAGCGGCAAACCCAATGTGATGAAACATGGTTTTGAAAAGCAAGTGATAAAGAATGTTTTGCAATGGGTCCAATAAGCCAATTACACTTTTCTTTTTTAGCTGTTGACTTGATTTGATGCTTTGAATGTATGTTTATTAATAACGAATTGCTCAAATGCAGCTTGCGCTTCTAAAGGGACGCTTGACACTTTCGACATTTTTTATTTGCTTCCCTAAAACCCTTGAGCCTCTTCTGAGCACACTGGCTAGTACCTTCTCAACGTGCTGTAGCGGGGACAGGCAGAACAGGGAAAACCCTTCAAAACAAAGCTGTCCCCGCAGATACCCCGCAGCAGGCGGGGTGGCGGTCGGTGTCCCCGGCTCCAGCTCAGGCTGCCTGTCTGGGGCAGGGGGCTGCTTGCTGGACGTGAGCAGCACCGTGTTCAGATTTGGACTAGAAATCAAAAGAAAGGAAAAAAGGTCCTTCTCGTTAGAGGACTCGTAGTCCTGCTGTGACCATGGAAAGGAAGATGTTCCTGAGGTGACCTGCCCATCTCAGCAAGAGGTCTATAACCTGTGCATCACAGGGAGACAGCTGTATGGCCCTGCCAGTGAAGTTACGGGTAAATACCACTTTCTGTGCCGCAAACGGGGCAGGAGGAAGCTGAGGTTGCTATTGTGAGACCTCCCAGCCCCTCAGCATGGGGGGGTGGTGGTGGTGGTCAGGGCAGAGCGTTCCTCACCACCAGACCTTTTGGACCATGATGCCTCCAAAACGGTGCCCATCAGTGGGGGACGGTTGTGTGCACATTTGCCATCCAGCATAGGGACACTGATTTGAGAGCACCGATAGTCCAGGAGCAAACCCTGCCTGGCGTGGAGGAGCATGACTTTGGGATCCTTAGCCGCCCTGCAAACCTCTGCTCCTTGGGTGGGTTTTGGGGATGGTTTTTTTCTCCCCCACCCTGATGAATCACCGAGAGGTGTTGAAAGGGCAGATGCTTTGTGCTGCCTCCTCCTGCCACCCTGCCAGCCCGCTGCTCATCTCCTTGGAAACCAGCCCCAGGTGCAGGCTGGCGTGCCAGGTGGGGCTTGCTAATATTAGGTGTGAAGATTGGTTCGTTTGCAAGTTGGGAAAAGATTGACAATTCCTGATTTGCACCTCCGTGCTTCAGGCACTCTGGACTGATTTTTCCCTGGTCTGCTTTGAAAAAGGAAACACGTTAGAAGATAAGCCCAAAGATCTGCTCCAATGTCGGCCTTATCACCTACCTCTGCTGCACACGCTTGATGCAATAGTAAGTGCGTGTTCCCATAGCAACAGGAGGAATTAATTTAATTATATTAGGCTCTATTTATATGCATGCACAGACACTCGCACACCTGCGCACTGTGCGCGCGCGCACACACACACACAGAGGAAAATGAGCAAGTCCTACTCTTCAAGACGATCCCTATGAGAAGTCAGTCCTGTACATGAGGTTCACAATGACCGCAAGATCCCGATTTTCACTCTACAGGTGCAAACCCAAAAGCCGACCGACCAGCCAAACCAAATTCATCAGCACAGCCTTACGGCGACGGGGTCCAGCCCTGTGGCAGCGCTATAGCTGGGAGCCGGAACCCCAACAGCCGGAGCCTGGAGGACCCCCCTCTCGTTGCCCACCCCGCGGTGCCACCTCTCGCCGCGCAGGTGGTGCCAGGCAGGAGGCAAAGCCCCGCTCTGCCCGAGCTGCCTGCAGAGGAGTGGATTAGCAGCCGCATTTCGGTCCCGTCCGAGTTCCCTTTGCTCTGTGGGAGGATGCTGAGCGCTCAGCTTCTTAGTGTTTCGTCTACTTCATCCCAGTGCCAGTGGCTTTTGGACAACGTTTGTATCATCAGACATGAGTCAGAGAAGCCCCGAAGCACTTCTTGCTTATTGCCCTTCTGCTATTCACAGTCTGTGTTACACATTAGCCAAATAAACTTCAGGTAGAGCCTAGCCTCTTCCTGCGTGTTGGCACACCGATGCTGTACATTACAGTATCTCACAAAGAGCTATCCGCTGATGCTAAGGACAACACCATTTACTCTCACATACCATTCTCTGAGCAAATTGTTTAGTAACTCTGGTGTCTAAACTAAATTGTTCAGAAAACCTTGTTGTGAATTCCTAGTGGGAGTCAAAAGGTATGAAAAACAGCTACTTTGTAAGAGCTCTCCAAAAATAATGCTCACCTATCTTTTTGACATTTAAAATGCTAACATGGCTTTGCTTGTGTTTATTATCTAAGGGCGTGCAAATGTTTATTTTAAAATGTCCACAATGTCAGAGTTCATCTCCAGTTAAAGACATTTGTATATCTTCAAGATCAGACATCTTTCTAAATTAGTTTGCACTCTCAAGGTGAAAAAAATAATCTTTCTTAATTTATCTGAAAGTATCCCAGTACAATTTTAGAGGTGAGCCACTCCTGCATTCCCACAGATCCCTGTGCCGTGCCCAGTTGCTGCCCTGCTACAGGAGCGGGGGAAGATTTCGGGTCTGGCTTGAAAAAGATGTGAAGCTCATTTTCAGGAGGGCATCCCTTAGTGCATTTGTAATGACCTCCTTGTTGCTGATTTCGAATTCATGTGCGGTGCCAAAATCAAGCACAAGCTTTTTTGTGTGTGTGTGGGACTCATAGACTTCTAATGGTGTTTTCTTTATTGGTTATCTCACATCTCTCTCCAACAATACTCAAAGTTAAAACACAATTTTTTTTACTCTACCCAATAAGTGATCTAATTGATCTGATCTCTAGTAATGGGGATACGCACCTCTATTATGTACCTGAACATTGTCAGAGCTGCCGGTCCATCTCTCATGGGTTGCATTAGATGTCTCCATTTCTAATAGCCCAAATTCACTTTTATTCATTTCTCGTGCAGCACCAGGGCGCTTTAAAAAACCCTGGAGTCTGCAGCTGAGTGACTGGAGAGGAAAACGCAGTTGCTGAGCAAGCGGAGGAATGTGATGCAAAGGTGACTGGCACAGAAAAACCTTCTGCTTCCTCGGGGATATGGGTTTTTCCCCTCCTTGGACCTCTCCAAATGCAGGAGCTGCTTCTTGGCAGCTTCATGTGGATGGACAACCCGTGCCAGAAGTGTACGGGTACACAGGGATTCCATCCTTCGCTCATACCGCATTGCTTTTGTATGTACCAGAGGAGAGGAAAGAGCGACAGGGGCCACTGGCTCTGGGGTTTTCTCCCCCCTGACCTCGCCATGGCTGGGGAGGCTGTGCTGTGCTGTCCCTGCATTTTCAAGGAATTGCCTGAAATTCCTGTATGGGGATTTCTTGATCTCCATCTGGGCAGCGGCAAGCTGAGAGACAGCAAACCCCCATGGCCAGCGGCTCTCGGCAGGGCAGAGGCAGGTAGATGGTAAAAATTACAGCTGTAAAAAGAAGTGCAGTGAGTGGGACGGCAAGAGAAGATGGGGCGGGTGTAGGAGGGTGCGTGCCCTTTACAAGCCTCTGACCCAGTGGCTGAGATCAGGCACAAATAAGTCTGGGATTTTATTTGCAGGATGTAGTCTCATGGGCAGAAGGGAACACAGTTTTTTTCCCAGGTGGAAGTTGATTTTGCATTGAAATATGCCTAGGTAGGGCCTTTCTCTGGAGACCAGCCCCACATCAGTGCACTGGCAACAGAGCTGGCCTGCCTGTGGCTGGAGCCTCAGTGCCAAGCGGCAGCAGTCACTGATAGCAAGAGATATCTTAAATAAAGGGCATTTAACTGAGAGACTGGGCATTTCAGCGGACAAGACGTGGCCTGGGAGGCTATAGACCCTGGCAAACGGCACTAACAAGCCAAAAATCCCTTGGCACTGGGCTGAGCGGAGACAGACAAAAAAAATCCGGCCGCAGCCCCGACAGGCCTCCCGCCTGCTGAGCAAGCAGGCTACGTCTCTCATGGCCGCAAGATGAATTATAACAACAAGGAACAGCTCGCTCCTGCCCACCGAAAGTGAAAGGCTGAAAAGAAAACATGTGAGCGCGACCTCTCCGCACTTATTTCACTGGGAGCATTGTAAAGGAGGGCTCTACGGCTTTCGGGTGCCCTACGACCTCTTTAAAACCACGCTTCCCTGCAGCAGTGACCTGCCCCAGGCCCCTGTGGCACCCGAGGAACCAGGTGGCAAAGGCAGCCCT
>NW_009201205.1:0-2997 GCF_000690835.1 Fulmarus glacialis
GGGCCGGGCGGGAGAGAGCATCCCTGCGACGTGGTCTGGGCCTGTGGCATCTCCCCTCAGATGTCTGTAGTCTGTTATCTGGCCCTCCCCCATTAGTTGTTGTTTAGTCAAGCAGCACAGATTTAGCTCTTTTAATCTTCCCTTGTAAATCAATCTCTACAGCCCCTTGAGCCCAGGCTCCATTTTTCTTCCTAGCGTTCCAGCTTGCAGAGGGATGCTGGTATCTGCTCTGAGCAGTCAGCGATGAGCAAATATGTAAAAAGGATGTGCTGAGAGCTCAGTGTGGTTATGGGAAGAGGTGCTGGGTGGTTTATCTCTGGCCTAATTATTAATCATGAGCCTGATGTTCAGCAGAAAAATGCAGGTTTCTGTTACCTGTGCTGTACAGACCAGGCGCACCTTTTTCTTTCTGAAAAGCTTCATCTCTAGCAGAGTGGTAGTGAACATTAGGGAGAGGATTATAAAGTGGAGGGAGCAGCAAGCTCTCCAGCAGCCAGCGGGGAGGGCTGGAGCAGGATCGCCAGGGCAGGGTGCTCCTGCAGACCAGGGCAGACCATGCCTGCAGGCACTTTCGGAGAGGTGCTGCCACAGTGGTCCCAGAGCACTGCTGGGTTCACAGCCCCGTTTGCTAGCTGAGTGACGGTCTCCTTGCCAGGCAAGCCTTGGGAGATGTTTCAACATGGGCAGTAATATGTGAATGTTGTGTAGAATGCATTGAATTGTCTAATGCATGAGCCCCTCACTCATGAAATAAATATATAAACTGTATCTAACAAGACAAATATAATGAAGGCATCATAAAAAAGAGGCAGCTCTGGTATAAATTCTTGCTGGTAGAGCTGTATGTCTGAAAGGTGGATTATAGAACTGCAGTTTGGAAGATTGAATGGCCCATAAACATTTTCATATTTCATTAGCCGATTAATGGACGTCTTTTTTCTTTTTTTGGTGGGGGACACACACACACACACACACGACTTTGCTGATTCTAAGCAGAAATTGTAAGAAGCAAATGAAAGCAGCTGATGAAACCTTTCCTGTCGGAAAGGGCCTGTCCTGTTATGGATTGTCCCAATTAATGCCCATGCTGCTCTCTGTCAAGATGCATTCTGCCTGTCCAGTTACTGTTAATAGATTTCTCATAAGTGGCTGGATTGTAAAAACCTCATAACTCAGTTTAATGCCACCAATAAAATTATCTCTGGACGTCTGTCCTGGATTCCAGTCAGCTCCTAGTCCGTGGGGAGCTGCTGTTTACCCTTTCTTTTCCTAATTTCAAACGTTGTCGTAATTAAAAAATGAAGCAGATTGGCTACAAAAGCATCTTCCCCAGGGTCTGTTTTTCATCCTGAACACAGGCCTAATTTACCACAGTCTCCTGCAGGCTTTGCTCAGGTGGGGGCTCTGGGTGTGATGTTGTGAGGGATTGACCCCCGCTACCTTGCCACGTAAACCCAATACAGATGTGCAGCGAGCGCGTGAGCTCTCAGGCAGGGAGACTTGTCAGCACCGACGGCCCAGAAAACGGAGGGTGGCTCTGGCTGGAGCAGAGCTGGCAGATGAGGATGGGCTTTGGGCAGCCGGCTGGGTAGATGGGGAGAGATGCTGGTGGTGAGCTGCCTTTACACTCCGGTCTGCTGTGCAGCTTGGGAGAGGTGATCCCTACACTGACAGGGTCTTGGGTCCATGCCCACAGGGAAGCCTTTTTTTCTGGAGTGCTGTTAAGTTGTCCTTCCCTTTTCCAGCATCTCCTAACCTCGTGGTGGGGTTTATCCCTTGGCTTGTGGTGTGGGTGGGTACTGGCAGGATTGGTGATCTGCCGAGTGTATGGTGGCATAGGCAGGACTGAAGTTCCGTTTTATTGGGCCTTCCTCCAAACACAGGCATTGTTTGGTGGTGCTCTGTGCTGCTCTCCAGTCCAGCAGTAGCAGAGGGAGCAGACTGGCATCACGCAGGGACCATGGGCACCTTGCACCAGGGGCTCTGCACCCATGCGGTCCTGGCTGTGGGGGCACAAGCATGGCCCCAGCCTGCCCCCACCCTCTCCCTATTTCCCTGGCAGATCCACTCGGAATCGGATGACTCGGATGAGGGGGACGGCTCCATCAAGTACACTATCTCCGGGGAGGGCGCAGGGACTATCTTCCTCATCGATGAGATCACAGGTGACATCCATGCCACCGAGCGCCTGGACCGGGAGCAGAAAACCTTCTACACACTGCGGGCTCAGGCCCGCGACCGGCAGACGGACCAGCTGCTGGAGCCTGAGTCAGAGTTCATCATCAAGGTGCAGGACATCAACGACAGCGAGCCACGCTTCCTGGAGGGGCCCTACATTGGCAGTGTGGCTGAGCTGTCCCCCATCGGTAGGTCTCCTGGGTGGGAGGAGGTGGGTTGGGAAACCTGCACGCCTCTCTTGTCGAACCTTGAGCCCACTGTACCCTGCAAAACAGCCTGCAAATCCCAAGGATTCCAGCTGAGACCAGAGCTAGGGAGCCAAAAGGGAAAAATAAATAAGGTGGCTTAAGGAAAACAAGTGAATAAATCCTCTGAGCTGATTGCCAGCCTGTGGCTGAGCGCTCAGTCTCAGCCCTAAGCTGTGCCCTGGAGAGAGGTCGTGGCGGTACCAGCTGCCTGCTGTGCATGTACCCTGGTTTTGCACAGCCCCCTCATTCCTAAATGCTGCGGGGGTGGGGGGGACAGACTGAGCCCTTGCATGCCGAGGGGCTCATGGATGCCTGTGGTTCAGATTAGCCTGAGTGGGGTTTCTCCCTCTGCCTGCTTGTGCCCCAGTCCCTCCTCAGGCCATCCTCTGTGTGCTGCTTTGCTGCCCTCCAGAGCCCCGCGGCTGCCCAGCCATCCTCTCGTGCGTCCCCGTGCAGCACTGCCGAGCCCCTCTCACCTGGCTTCTGGCCTTCCTCCGAGGGGCCAGGCGTTGTTGGCTGAGACTGGGGAATTCATGTCCCCTGTGACAGAAGTGTGGCTTCCCCGTGTTAC
>NW_009201205.1:3109-3427 GCF_000690835.1 Fulmarus glacialis
CCTGTCCCAGAAGTGTGGCTGCCCCGTGTTACCGTAAGCCTGCCCATCCCCTTGCCGCCAGGCATCTTTTAAGTCCATCGGTGATCAGCCTTGCTTGAAGTGCTGAGGGCCAGGCTGGGACGTGTGCGCGAGGCTGCATGAGTCCATCCCCGCAGGGACGGCGGAGCGGGGCAGTGAGCGTTGTGCTCACCTGAGCATCGGGAGGGGTACAGGGAGGTGGTGCATGAGCTGCAGTATTGCTGCCCTTGCTTCCTGTGCTGGCCCGGTGGTGGGTTCCCATGCTGCTGAGCACAGCTGGAGGCCAGGGGGAGTGGCTGG
>NW_009201205.1:3440-14698 GCF_000690835.1 Fulmarus glacialis
AGGGGGAGTGGCTGGCTTGCTGCACTGCCCAGAATGTCACACCGTGCCCCATCCGCATCAGGCCATCTGTTATCCCCCATTGACGAGCCAGAGTGCGTAGCAGACTCCGTGTGCCGGCACGCGCTGCGGGCAGGGGACTATAAAGCACTGTTCTCCGAAGGCTGCATCAAGGTAGAGGCAGCCTGCAAAAGCCTGACTGACATCAAAGATAAGGCAGGTCCCCAACGCTGTCAGCAAGAGGGGGAGTGACGGTGCCAGTAGGCCATCTGTTATCCCCCATTGACGAGCCAGAGTGCGTAGCAGACTCCGTGTGCCGGCACGCGCTGCGGGCAGGGGACTATAAAGCACTGTTCTCCGAAGGCTGCATCAAGGTAGAGGCAGCCTGCAAAAGCCTGACTGACATCAAAGATAAGGCAGGTCCCCAACGCTGTCAGCAAGAGGGGGAGTGACGGTGCCAGTGCCAGAGCTCCGGGAGGGAGAGCACCTGGGGGGGCCAGGGCTGGGGGAGCAGGGCTGCGCTGCACGAAGGGCTCGGCAGGTCAGGCGAACCGCAGGGTCCTGCTGCGCTTGTGCAGGAAGGTCTGGCTGAAGAGGCATCCTGGAAGCGGAGTGCAGGGGATGGTGCTCAGGTCTGTGCTGCCTCAGGACGGAGCTCTGGCTCTCCATGGTTAATGTGCAGCGTGCTGTGAGACTGGCGCAGGGCCTCCAGCAAGTACAGATGTGCGGGAATTGCCCACACCAGAGGACCTGCTGCTGCCTGGATTTCTGTTGACGGATGGAGAACAAGCTCTCCTGAGGCATTCCAAGCTCTCCTTCCTCTTCCATTTACCTGCCCAAATCCTCTCCCAATTCAGAGAATGACCGCTTGAACTACAACCATGTGTTCCTGGAGAAATGAAAGACAGCATGTGGGCAGCAAAGCAGGAGGCATCCTGTTCCCAAAGGGAAGAAAGAGATTAAATTAATCTATTTTACTTGAACAACATTTAAAAAGGAAGGAATTCTCAACTCTGAGTATTAGACAAGGATCCCAGTTCTATGAAAATCACTAACAATTATGGAGCTGCCTGATCAGCGTGATATGAACAAGACATATCAAAGGAGACAGTTTCTATGCAAAATTTGAGATCAGAGGGAGAAAGAAACACGGTTTCACAACATGAAAGGAGGCGATTCCTGCAAATTAAAATACGCAGAAGTTAAAAGTAAAGAGAAGTGCTGTGAATGGCGTGGGCTGTGCTTCCAAGCTGCATGCTCAGAGAGGGGAGCTGGAGCCAAGAGCCTGTTCTGCTTACCAGGCTGATGTCTGTCTGCCTGCGACAATCTTGGAGCTTTCTGTAGCCTGGCCATCCCAGGGAGCGTAAGGGGCTCCTCTGTAGCAGCCTAGCCCTGGAGATGGCCCAGCTAACAGGACAGGGAGAGCTTTACACAGCATCTTCAAGTGGCACTGCCGCATGGTCCCCTGCAGTATAAATGCAGGGCTGGAGGGTACCCGCATGCTGCTGCTGCAAGTCCCCAGCTCCCTCGCGATTCTCCCTCGGCTTACCAGTGCTTTGCCCAGGAACAGGTAGCACAAAGGACAGGATGGACGTATCCTGTGAAAGCACAAACAAGCAAACCTGAGAAGTAGCTTTCTCCTCAACCCTCTGAGCTGCCTTGCTCCTCCGCTGTGGCCCTGGTGTGGACACGGGGGGAGCTGGGGCTTGTCATGGACCTGGTGTGTGAAGTTCAGCTCTAGCTGCTGTAGGAAGGGCTGAGGATGCAGGACATGGGATGCTGCCTGGGCCAGGGAGGTAAAGTTTAGGACTTTCGTATGGGAAATACCCTGCCAGGCCCTGTTTGTGTGGGAGCACTCCTTTTGTGGCATCAAAGCCTGGTGCAGCTGTGACCATGGCTTTTTCTGTGGTTGTTATTGGTAGTAATGTTTGCTGTCTCTGAGCTGGACAGATAATCTCCCCTAGACCTCAGGGGTATTTTCATAAGAGCGAGTGGGGAGCATGCCTTGTTTCCTTCCTGAATGTGGATGGAGGTGGTTGTCTGTACTGGCCAAGCAGGGGTAGGAAGGCTGGGCAGCTTGGGGAGAGCTTGGATTGCCTATTAATACATCAAGATCAAGGTCAAATCCTGGGGACCTGCTGGCGGACATGCCTGGTCCAGGCTCCATTTGGGTGCAGATGTTCTCCTGGATCACCAGTGTTACTGGTTCAGCTGTGCTCTCCCCTTCTGGGGAAGGGGCTGGGATGGGGCCACCCCAGAGGGCAGGGCTACTCTCCAGCTTGGAGCTTGTTTGTAGGGAGCATTCAGTCCCTGTCTCTGCTGCTCCAACAGCCTTTGCTCTGTGGCCCAGCTTGAAAAGTGAAGGGTGACTTTGCTTTTCCTCCTCTCATGCTCCTGCCTTCCCAGACCTTGCTGGGGTTTATGCCTGAGGCTGCCCAAGTGGGTGGTTTTTCTTCTCACTTATGGCAGCTATCAGCCATAGCTCCCCATTCCCTGCCAAAAGCATAGTCCCAGATCCCAGAGGTGGGTATCTTCTTGGGGCATAAAGAGGAATAAAACAAATATGGTCAGGTCTGCTCTGTGAGAGCAGGAACAGATCAAAGGACATTATTTGCATAATGAAGGAGTACTAATTGGGAGGGAAAGTAATTTGGTTTCCTAGTGTCTAAGAGGGAATAACAAATGAGAGAACTGCACAAACTCTCACAGAGTAGCTGGGAGTGCTTTGCAACACACCTGCCCCTTGCTCTGCGCTGGGGCCAAGGCAGTGCATTTTGGTAGTGACAGCATACATGCTGTTTGAGACTGTAAGACTAAGTCAGGTTGGACTAAAGGCCTCTTTGTTCAAGGATCTTCTCCTGACAGTGGCCAAAGTGGATGCTTACAGAGGAGGAACAGCACACACAGTATGTGTGATGCTCCTCTTAGTATTTTCGCAGCCAGCAAGCAGTTTCAGCTTCGGGATTTCTTCAGCTGTGGGTAGTTTCCATGGGTTCAGTCAACTTCAGTGTCTGTCTTCCATGAACTCATCCAGACTCACTGTAAACCTCTGCAAAGAGAAAGGAAAAGGGGTTGCTGTTGCTATCTGATGGATCAAAAATGGCAGATGCGAGATGGTCAGGAAGGTGAGGCCGGAGTCTGAGATTTCTAAGGGGCAGAGGTGGTGCTTGGAGCTAACCCCAGCCCATGGAGACAGGCTGAGCATGTGCTATGCCCGTGGAGAAGTCAGTGTTTTCTACACACAGAGCACACATCTGAGGTGGCACTGAGCTCCTGCACTTGGAGGAAGCGCATCCAAAATGGAAGCTGATCCAACAGTTTTATCAGGGCTCCCTTGGCATGGCAGGACCAGCTGCAAGAGCAGGCTTCAAATGACTTATTTCTAGAAACCTCATCTGGTCTGGGGCTGCTGGGGCATCAGAAGAAATAGCGCAGCTGCCAAGGACTGTTTTGCAGACAGCAGGGCACAGAGCCATTGAATGCCGCTGCCGGGGTGCAGAGGAAGCAGGTTTGACCTGGTGCTCTATGAGGCTGGCAGGGAAGATAGCTGGAGCTGCAGTGGGGCAGAGGGCTCTCTCTGCTCAGCCCCCCGGAGGGAGCAGGGCCTTGTCCTGCCCCAGGGCTGGCAGCAGCTGCCGGAGGCAATGCACTGGGTCCACCTGGCCAGAGGAAGGCAGGGGCTGGTGGTGCTGCCTGGGAGCGTTTTTGCTAACTCCCCCTGTGCCCACTGCCAACTCAGGACAGCCAGCTTTCTGTCTTTCTGCAGGATGGGGCCTGAGCTGCCAACCCTGTTGCAGCCCCACTGCTGTCCTATCACGTCAAAAGAAACTGTGGGCTAAGAGTTTGCAGGCTGCTCTGTGCTGGCACCTGAGGCTCAGTCTCTGCGTGCGTACCCCAGTGCAGATCACTCCAAAATGCCTGAGTTGAGCAGAGTCTAGTACCTGGAAGAGACCTGGAACTGCAGAAGAAGGTAGGATGGGACCCAGCCAACTGCCTGGGAACTGCAGGAGCTTCACCTTGTAACAGGAGATGCTAAAATTAGCTGTGTTTTGGGCTCCCTTCCTGAACTCCCTGGGGTCTGCTTAATAGCTGTCTGCTGCACACAGGCATGAGCTCAAATCCGGCACACGCTGTCTCGTGCAATACAACTCTGTTGGTTGCACAGAGTGGGTGTTGCAGCCCAGAGCTCACTTCTGGGCTGTTTGGGGAGCATGCAGAGCCTGGAGTGAGGGACATGCTAGGAAATGTGCATCCTTTCATCAGAACATCACTCCTTCCTTGGTGCATTTTACTCTCCTTATTTCTCTGTGTAGCACCAAGTCCAGATTAGAGACGATTTGACTGTACAGACAGAAACTTGGGGTCAAGCCCTGACTCTAGCACAAAGCTAGCTGAATGTAGAAGTGATTATTGTGAAGAGAAATTGTTTAATCTCCATGCTGGAAGCAGAGAAAAATACTTTAACATGCAGCCAGAACACTTGCAGGCAGTCTGATCTTTTTTTTTTTTTTTTCCTTGATAGAAAGTGCTCAAAACACTTGTGTGCCTCTGGAAGCTGATGGGGCAGCAAGTAGCTGTGAGCTGGGGCTTGGCCTGCCTGTTGGTCCTTACCGAGGACACCCCTTCCCCTTCAGCACTGCGCTCTTGGTCATGGTGCAACCTCTGAGCCCTCTGCCCTGCACATCTGAGCACCTGCTCCACCCTCTCTGCATCCAGTCTGCATGTGCTAAGCCCTCAGGGAACCTGTGCGCCCTTAAATTTAATGCTTTGGTTTACTCCCCAAGACACTACGTTTACCTGCTTGGTGCCAGGGGATAGGGTGCCTTGTGCAATGGGTTTCTCTGGCCAGACACCCCAAAGGATGTTTCCATAGTTGTATGTTTGAGCAATTCCACCACAGCCAGGTTGGCTCCCTTGGGCTTGTCCTGCGGCGTGTGAGGGCTCTGCAGTCAATCTCCTCTGGGTCGGATTTGGCTTTTTACCAAGTCAGAATGTTCCTGAAATTGCAAAAAAACTCAATTCTGCTCCAGTAATTTTTAAGCTCCTCTGGTTTATTTTCTTCCCTGATGTCCTGCCTGCTTGTGTCTGGGGTGCATCAGCCACTGCATGTGTTGGGCAAGATGAAAGCTGTAAATTGCATTGTTTATAAAATCTCAACCGCCCCCCGGCCCCCACAGCAGCCGGTTCCCTGAGATGAGTGCTGCACTCTGGCATCAGTCCAGGGCATGTGGCTTTGCATGACAAAGCACTCCTCTCAGGGTCCTTTATATCCCGCAGGGATGAAGTGACCATGTGCTGTCCTGCAGCTAGCTGGATCTGCACAGAAAGGTGCTCTGAGCATGGGTAGAGAGCTGTCCTTTGGGCTCAGTCTGAGCTGGAGGTGCAGCCTGCAGCCCGCCCCAGAGATGGTCTGGAGAGCAGCTGGAGGCTCCTACCTGCCCCAGGGAGGGGGCGAAGGCTGCCATGAGGAGGGGCCGTCAAATTTAGCAAGTGTTGGTTTTTCATGCTACCTGTTTACCTCTCGGCAGGCCTGGAGCCTGGCTGTACTTCTGTCCCTGGGGAAGTGACAGGTCCTGTTGGCTTGCTTGTGGATTCAGTGCAGGGCCTCTTTACTCTTGGATGTGTTTGGACTTTGCCTGTCGACACTTCTTTTAGCTAAACGTGTTTGGGGTGAGTGGCATAGTAAGTGGTCTGGAGCCATTAGCCTTCTGTGTGCAGGCGGATGGCACATCCCAGGATTGCTGAAACTGGCCCAGAGGCTCTGGGTCCTGCAGGGAAGGTGGTGATTGATGCTAGGAGAGGTCTGCATTAGTATTTCAAAGGTGCTCTGCAGAGCCCAGGACCTGCAGAGAGCCCTGTCCATCCAAGCCAAGGGGCTTGGGGCTGAGCTGCTGTTTGCCAGGCCAGCCTTGAGGACCGCTCTGCATGGCAGCGTGCTGCGGCAGGGGCAGCTGAGCAGCGCTGATCTCTGCACTCATGGCTGCAGCGGGAAAGGGCCTTGTGGAGAAACGGCTCCTTGATCCCGCCGGCTCCCGGGGGCATCTCTAGGCGCCTTTCGGTGCTGGGTGCTGGCAGCCCCTCTCTGCACTGCCGATCCCAGCTCCCTGTTGGGCGCAGCAGAAGTGGGATTAATCTCCCTGGCCTGCGGAGTCAAGGGCTGGCTGATGTCCCTGGCAGATCTCCAGGACGGCTCAGGGTGCGGAACAGGGACAGCCCAGGCAGGGCTGGAGCCAGAGGATGGCTGGCAGCCATGTGTGTGCCCTCCCGCACCCAACCCCACGGGTGCTGGGTCAGCCGGGTGCTCTGCGGCCCCAGCGCAGGCTGTGGGGGAGGATTGCTCTGGAAGTGGGAGTCTTGGCCCCCCTTTCTTCTGGAGGGAAACGCAGTTTGTTTGGTCTGCTGGATTGCACCTTTGCAGCAGGAGAGTAAGAGGTGGACTCTGACTCGTAATGTTTATGTAAAATTGTTGGTTTCCTCTGCTTCTGTGGGGTGAGCTGGCCAGGGGAGGAACCGAGGTCTTTACCTCATTTTACGTGTCTAATTCTCTCTCTGGATATGAGTTCAGGCTTCCTGGTTATGGGAGGTGGGTTATACAGTACATGACGGATGTTTAGATTTTATTTATCGTATCTTTTATGGCTAAGGCACATGCCAGAAAACTAAATAAAAGTCGTACATGCTGTACTTGCTGTGGGCAGCGCTATGCTTGGAGAGCAGGGGCTAATATCAGAGCAGGGGTGGGAGCCAGTGTTCCTTGGCTTGTCTCCGGAGGAAGGAGGGGATCAAGTTAAACTGGAATTCAAGACCTTTGTTCTTCAGATTGAAATAGAGGGCAAGTGAAGGGGAGAAAGGGATAAGTGGGAGTTAAGAGAGGATGCTGGAAAGCTGGACTCCTAGATTCCTGATATCCATAGGTGACCTTGAGCAGGCTGCATTGCATCTTCGCAGACTAGAAGTCAAGGCACAAAGTAGGGTTAATGTTCCCTACCTGCCTGTTGTTGCTCATCTGTTAATGAGATGCTGTGAGAGCAGGTGGTGAAGGGCAGAGCCTTCATCACCGTCAGGGTTGCTGGCTTCAGCCTAAGGGCAGTATGCCATGATCCTAGTGCCTCTGAGCTGAAGGTGCCTTGCTGCAATACTCCTCATGCTGCTTGGTTTCCCCTTGCACTAGAGTGGAAAGTGCTGGTCCCAAACACGGGGCTCACGCCTGGGACCCATCAGCCTGGATCTGCCACCGCGCAGCCGTGTTGCTCCAGCGCTTGGGAGTGCCCAGCAGCTGGAGGCAGCCCTAGGACCAGGAAACTTCTGTGCTGGCGTTGGAAAACTGAGAGCAGCAACCTGCCTGGCTTGTCCAGGGCATGGCTTAAAATGGAGAAACAAAACCCACCTCTGGGTGGTCATGGATCCTGCCTTCCCATTGGACTCTGGCACTGATGCAGTTTTGCAATGTTCAGGTAAATACTGGAACACAAGGAGTATAGCTGTTTATCTGATAGGAATGGATTAGTAGGTGAATTATGCAATTGAGTGAACGCATCTGGGGAGAAGCAGCATGAGATGCAGAGCCTGATGCAAACTTGTAGTGGCTACCCCCCTCTTTAATGATCACTGGGCTGGCACCTGTGGGGTGATAGTACTGGGATGGTTGGGATAGAGGGTTGTGGCATAGTCCTTGGGGCACTTGCTCTGTCTGCATGCATGCAGTCCTGACACAGGTTATACTGTATACAGGGCAAGTGCAGGTAAATAACTCTGATGGGCTCGTGTACGTGTGGGTGAGTTTTGGATCTCCTAACCCTTTGCCTCTGAGGTGCCTAGGCAAGAGCAAGTGGTTCTTGGAGTGTGAGATGTTTGTGCAAGGTCAGCAGGTTCTGCCTGTGGTGATGATGGGTGCTACAGGGTGCAGATGCAGGAGTGGCTGCTGCTGTGGACGCTGGGCATGGACTCTCAGCTGGTTGCTGCCAGGCTGGGCATAGAAGGAGCCCTCCCTGTTGCCAGGGATAGGTGCTGCTTTTTGTGATTCTCAGGCTTTGGCACCTCCAGCATCCCTAGCAGGGCTTCTCTGCTGCAGCTGGGGGAGGGGAGCCTGGAGACCCCAGTGCCATATACTTTCCCTTCTCTGATCCCTTCCTTCTCGGCTTTCTGATCAGAAACTTCCCAAGGGAACATGCACGAGGGAATGTGCAGTGCAGGTGGTGGTGTGGGGGTGATCTGCCTTGGCCCATACCTGGTGAAAGAGTTGTGTGGTGGCAGGCAGGGGGAGGAGGAGGAGGCAGGACAGACTCTTTCAAGGAAATGCAGCAGTAGTATTTCTTAAGCAGTTGTTTGCAAGGCAGGGAGCTAGTGTTGCTGTGGTGTAATCTGGATGTGCCTGGCAGGGATGCACCGTAACTTCATGGGAGACAGTAAAGCATAAATAAGTTGACTTGAACTAGCTTGTTGCTGAAGACCAATGAGGGGGATTCTCATGTTATCAGCAGAGCTGCAGCTCTGAGAAGATGGCCATGGAGAATGAAAAGCAACCATGGTAACTGCTCATTTTCTTCAGTGAACACCCTTTCCAGGAGATCAGAAGTGAACTGGACTGGGGGGAGTGTGTGCATCCCAGCTGCTCGCAGCAGCATTGCTATCTCCGCTGTCTCGTCTCCTGCCCGAGTCCAGGCTGGGCTGGTGCAGAAGCGCCCTGGCTGCCTGGCTTGCCTGCAAGCCGTGGGCTTGTGGTCTAACAGGGGAAGAGGAAGGCACCAGGGACTGGAGTTCCTCATTCTCCATCTGGATGGTTCCAGCTCTGTTTCTGCCCCCTGTGCTGTGGAACAGAGGCTGCTTCTGACTTTGTGTGTACCTCTGGTGTTTGGGAACGTAATGGGTCTAGACTCAGATGTTGACAATTAGTAATAAGCCTGGCTCTGGGTTATTCATGACATGGGTCTAGCCAAGACCAGCCTGTGGGATTGTCTTTGCAGCATATGGATGGATGCACTGCAGAACAGAAGAGTTTCTGGACCAGAGTGTGGTACCTCTGGTCCTCAGCTGGTGGCACAGCAGCCCTAAGAGGTGCATGAGACAGAGCAGAGCTGCTGGATGCAGCAGTGTGAGCTGTGAAATGCTCTCTCCTGGCCCCTTCACTTTGGGCTGGTCTTGTGCCCTGGAGTCATTTCTGAAGCAAAACCTACCTTTAACTGCAATCATTGCTGGGAGATCTTGTCCGTTATAAATTACCAGCTTCTCTGCCAGCCTTGTCAGCTCTTGGCCCTGGCAGTATCTTGCAGCAGCGGGTTTCCCGGTTGGTTTGATCTTTCCTATGAGCTGCTCAGGGCTCTTCTTCCAGTCCTGCACCTCATCCCACCAGAGAGGTGACTGGTGCCAGTGCTGACCTCCGGAGCAGGGATGTGAGTCTGGTGCTAGAGGTGGAACTGCGTAGCCTGTCCTCACAGGTCTTCTATCACACCATCTCCTTTCTCAGAGGTGTCTGTAGGTAGGATTAGGCTTCCCCTCCTTCCTCTCTTCTGTTGTCTCTGTAGATCTCAGCCCCTTTGCTCCTGGCCCCATTCTCATGTCCTGGGTCCTGCTTTTGTCAAATTGAACATGAAGTCAAATTAAAGCCATCACAGGGACAGTTGCAGTGAAGCACCCAGTTTAATGAAGCAGTGTTGAAAATCAATAACTTAATTGCAGACATTTGATGGACTTTTATCCAATTTATAGTCCTCCTGCCCTGCTACGTGTAGAGCATGAGGACATGGTGCTGTGTCTGGCTCTGGGCAAGCGAAAGCCTTTCCTCTCCCATGGCTGTTGTCCCTTTGCAGGTCTGTCTGCTGCAGAGATGTGGTGCCACAGTGTCGATCAGGCCTTGGCTGGGAGGTCCCTCTATGGGCTGGAGGTGACCATGTTGCTTGGGGCTGACAGGAAAGGAGCAGCTGTGGTGATAACATCTTGTCCCCAGCTCCTTCCAAGATGGTCCAGCAGAAGTCTGCTGGGAGAAAAGCTCCCAGCTGTTCAGACCAGTTATCTCCTGGAGAGCAGGTCCTGACTCGACAGCAGCCCCGAGGTGGACCAAGGTCTGGTCCCTCCTGCCACTCTGCAGGACAAAAGAGGCATTTGCAGCAGTGTCTGGAGTCCTGGCTCTCAGCCTTTTGGGGGGAGGCGATGCCGCATTTGCACCCAACTGTTCTCGTTTCCATCAGTATGTGCAAGCGATCAGTGTTGGCCCTTGCTCTCCTGTTCTGCCAGCCCCTGGCCCTGAGGTTTGCGTTGCTCTTCTCACCTCCTCCCTGACATTTTGTTTTCCTCCTTGTCCCTGCTGCAGGCACCTCTGTGATGCAGGTGATGGCATCTGATGCTGATGACCCCACATACGGGAGCAGTGCCCGCGTAGTCTACAGTGTGCTGGAGGGCGAGCAGCACTTTACTGTGGACAGTAAAACAGGTGAGCAGCACCCAGCTGGGCTGGGGCAGTCTGTGTGGGGCGTCAGAAGACCAGACCGTGGCCATGCGTCCTGCATCTGTTCAGTGCATGGCTGTGTGCCAGCAGGCCTGCACCTCCATGCTGGGTGTTGGTGCTGGGGTACCCATGCCATGGGCATTACGGTGTTGGAGAGGAAGCTCGACAGCCCTGCAGGTTGCTGCCTGGCTCCGTGCAGTGCCTGCAGCAGGCAGCACCATGGAGCAAGACCTGCAGCTGCCAGCCCAGAGTGCCCTGCCTGCACTGGCCAGAGCTCCTCCGTGCTCTGTGCCCAGAGCAGGAGTGCACCCACAGGCACATAAAATCTCAGTGTGAAAGGTTTAAGTACTACCACAGGGGCCTTACCAAAGGCTGCATTGTTATCACCGGGGCTTTGATTAAAGGTAACACTTTAAATTAAAGATCGGTTTATAAATGTTCTATTAATATTTAATGAAAGAACAGTAGAAGCTGCTCCATTCCTTAATAACTTATAATAGAGCGTGTTGTAAAATGCCTCTGTAATAAATCCCTAGCAGATGATGCTCTGACATACTGGTTAGGGTAGACCGTAACCAGGAGATGTTGGGGTATATATTCTCCTTGCCTCCCAGGAGTGTGACTCTCATTACCCTTAATGGAGCCTTGCAAGCTTTCTAAGGAGGAAAGACACTCAAATGCTAATAAGAGGTATTTAAGGCACAAAGCATGCAGTAAAGTACCCACAGTTTAATGAAAAATTGTCAAAGGACAAGCATGCTGGGTAGCTGCAGCTCTGGTTGGAAAGCTGGACAGCAAAGTCCCTCCCCACCCCATTGCT
>NW_009201205.1:14878-37298 GCF_000690835.1 Fulmarus glacialis
GCACGCGTGCCTGAGCCTCTGCATCTGCGTGAAACCATGCACCTGCTGAAAACTGGTCTGGTGCACATGGGCAAGCCAGTCACAGCCCTGGCTGTGCCACCAGCCCTGGCTACCATTGGAGGAAAGCTCAAATTTGGTAGCTCCTAAGCACACCTGACAGCAGAGCTGGGGTATGCGGTGGAAAATGCCGTTGTCTGGACAGAGGCTGGTGCGGTGGGGGGAGTGCACAAGAACAAGCCTGGGGCTGCACCCACTCCTGGCCCAGAAGCTGCTGCACCTGGGCTTTCTTCTCTCCGAGATTTGCTTTGTTTTTTGGGTGGGGGGAGGGCGAGTGGGGAGAGATGGATGAACAATGGGCTAAACACTGAAAATGCAGGTGTATGTGAGATCCTGTTAGTCTGAGACAGCTTTGTGTGAGCGGAAGCCTGGCTGCTAGAAGGAAGAGGGAGCACTGGGAGCAAAATGCACAAGCCAGAACATGCAGAGGCTCAGCTTCCTGCAACAACATTAATGCTCTGTATTAAGGCATAAACTAAAATGTGCCCTGTGGGACTGTGGTGAGAATTAACGTCGCTCTGGGAATCCAAGCTTCTTGATTCCTTGACTTTCTGTGTCTTAATTCTCAAGCTGGTTGTTTCATACACTGGGGGGGGTTGATTTACTGTTCTACTTGCTTGTGATTCATAAAAGCAAAACTGCTGGCAATCTGCAGAAGAGTCATCGGCACCTCTTGATGTCTGTTTCCAGAATATCTGACCGCTAAAGCAGGTACTGGGGCTGACTCTTTGGTGATGTCTGAGCTGCGAATAGCCTTTTGTAGCTGCCTCGCCTGGGCTCCAGGAATGCAGTGTGCAGCTCTGCCTGTCAGCCGCTTAAGATGCGGCTGCAGTCTGTCCTGCACTGCCTGTGGCCTTGTGCCTGGCGTTAGCTGTGTGCCCTGCTGTCAGTGCTAACCTGCATGGATGCACTGCTGGGGGCAGCAGGTACAGGACTGGTGGTGACAAGGGGGGACGTTGTTTTATCGAGTCTCTTTGGTGCTGGTCAGGAGCCAGCACATCCACCCAAGTAAATCCCATCCCGCTCCCACTCTGCACTTGAATAGGTTTTTAGTGTTCCACGTGAGAATCCTGACTGCCCTGGGTGGCCTGGCTTCTGCCCTGAGCATAAGATTTAATTATCCATAGCAGCAGCCTAACTCTCAGAGCCACCATTGTTATTAATGGCCATAAAAAGAACCATAAAAACCTGGCATGTTACATTTCTTATAATATATGGTAATGAAGAACAATTTGTTTTCCCCTTTTGGTTTTGACCTCCTCTGTGCCTTTTCTTGCAGGTCCATACATGCCCGTGCTCCCTTGCACACCGCCTAAGCCCTGGACTGCTTCCAGCGCGGGTCCTCTCTTCCTTCCTTGCCTTTACAACCAGCTCTTTTCACACTGTTCTTCACAACGTAGGTGTTGCATGTACAAGTGTGGTTTGCGCACTTGAGTACAGGATACGGACCGTGTGTAGGTTGCTTGGTTTGTCTCCTGTTCTTGGATGTTACTAGCTGTAGTATTCAGCTGGGATTTCAGATTCGATGGACCTTTCAAAGGCAGACCCAAACCGTCTGGATGCCACGCTATGCCAAGTCCTGCCACTCAATAAGCCCTGAATTCCCATAGTGTTGTCTCAGATGTCTTTCTGGAGGGGGACGAGCAACTAAGTGGCCCCACTGGAATAGCGGGCGCTGCAGCATGGCATTTGCTGGTGTCCACAAAGCTGTGGAGAATAATTCTAGTTTCTGCAGAGTTGAATGATGGTAAAGAAAAAGCACAGCTGATGCATATGAGCTTTTCTTTCCTTTCATATACACCAGCCACTACCTCTTGTGCTTTGAGAACAAAGTTTCAGACACTGAAACTGTCTGTGGGTTTGTGTTGTGTACCCCAAATCAGGTCCCAGAATGTACCCTGCACGCGTTGAAGGTCTAGGCTGACTTTTTTGGTGTATGAGTGGGGAGCTTTGCATACACAAACTTTGGAGGCATGATTTTCTGTGCCAGCTATGAGAATAGCTGGGAGGTGGTTAAGTCACCAGCCCTGGAAGTATTTAAAAGACGTGTAGATGAGGCGCTTAGGGACATGGTTTAGTGGGCATGGTGGTGTTGGGTTGACGGTTGGACTCGATGATCTTAGAGGTCTTTTCCAACCTTAATGATTCTATAATTCTATAATATCCCCTAGACTCCTTGCAAGAGCCTGCAGGCATTAGTCATATTTAGGCTTTGTGCTGCCTTCCTCATTCATTCTCTGTTTGCAGGTAGGGTGCAGCTGATCTTTGCCTGCTCTTTATAACAGGTGAGCTGCATTCCACTGTTTCGTGGCTGCCCTGTTCCTGCTGGAGGAGGCTGTGCTTTTACAGTAGTCAGTATGTATGTGTGCTTTGCTGCTTCTGTTGGGAAACAGCCACTTCTGCCATCGGTGTTGGCTCTCTGAGTGAGCGCACTTCACTGACTGCAGAGAGCCCCTCTCTCACCCTGCAGCAGGCTGCTGACTGGCTGCGGGGCAGGCTTGCGACTGCAGCGGCCATGAGCCCCAGCTTTGCCCAGCAGGACACGGGTTGGGAGGTTTAGTGCTAGTTCCACTTCTAGCTCCAGGAAGGCTGTCCTCACCAAGATCCTTCTAACTTACACTTTTCAGATGCTGAGATGGGCACAGAGAGTGTGTGACTGCCAGTGCATTTACATGAGAGGAGAAATCAGAGTGCATTTGAATTTGCAGGCCAAATTTTCGTGTTGCTTTATATCACCCTGCACTCGCTGTACCTCTGCAGATTATTCACCTTTATAGGGGCAAAGCTCTTCTTCGTCAGGCAGCTGTGCCTGCCTGCTCATGTCTGTTCCCGTGTTCTTTGCAATGTCCTTTCTCATCTCTGGCCAGCACGGCTGGAGACTCGCTGCTGCCTGCAATCCCTGCCCACAGCCTCAGGAGGAAACCTGAAAATACTTGACACCCAGAAGGGGGACACAACCTGGCGCCCTTGGCTCCAGCAGTCTTGTTCATCCCTTTGCAGGGATATTGACTGCTGCAGAACCATCACAGCAGGTAACATCATAGGCCTCATGATATTTGGTGCTTTCCTAAAAGGCCAGCTTGTCAGTTCGGGAGAGTGCATGGGAATCTTGGTTTTTACTGAAAGGAAGAGATTGTTCTTAAAATCTGTCATTCTGCTGTATGCAGGGAAAAGGCAGAAGAACTCAGAAGGCTAATTGAAATGCAGTCTGGTATTTATGATTACTTAAAACAGCTCCTGAGTTCTAGAGCCTGTCTCCTGATTTGGAGACTTAGCCGGTGAGGGCTTAGAGGTGTTTGTGCCAGGGAGAGCAGGACAAGAAATACTGTCTTGCTGGGATGAAGTTTATGGTTATTTGAGTACAGTCATTAGTTGTTTCATCTTTACCTGTCAGCCTTGCCCTGTTTGGAGACCGACCACAGCCCTAATCCCAGGGTGGTAAAGGTAGACTGGGAGAGAAGTTGTTGCTGGGAACATGCTGCATGCTGATATGGGCTGATGAACTGTTGGATTTGTGTGATGCGGTGGTGGGAGGCAGAACGTGTTTCTCTGCTGCTCTTGCCAGTTTGTTAAAAATGCTCCTTGGTGCCTGGAAACACAGATATCAGTATGAGCATGTTTGTGTGCGCTCATGGGTTTATGCAGGTCTGTGTCCCATCCCAGAAGCTTATTCACCAGAGCTGTGCACAGGGACAAGGGACTCTGAGCATGGGTGACGAGAGTCTGCGGAGAAGCCACACTTATTTAAGGTGCTTTTATTAGCAAGACTGAATGTTAACAGTCCTTTTCAGAGACTGGTGCAGGAACTTCGGTTGGTTTGGGACCAAATTGTATGTTTGGCCGTCTTGAGGAAATTAGGGTATATCTACTACTGTCCAGTGGGAATTAATATTAAATGACGAGGGATTTAGCTGCTAAAAGAAGAGACAAAGGAAGGGCAAGTGTGCTGGCCCATCTGTCAGAGCTCACTGTGGGTGCCTCCCTCCAGGCTACTGCTGCCTCTGTGCTGGCATGGGCAAGGCTGATTCCAGCCAGGAACAAGTCCCTGCTAGGTGCTCCTCTCTGAGCAGTGGCAGTAGCTTTGTCTCTGTGGGTGCTGCCCTAGGAGCTATGGGGCACACTGGTTTGAAAAGGACTTGGCCACCCACTATGAAGGGTACTGCATTAGAAATCCTCAGCCACAATACTTGTGCGACTCTGCACCCTTCCGATTAACTTTGCTGCTTAGCTTGGTTATGCTGATGCAACCATAATCTTTCCATTTCTGGATCTCAGCTCTGTACCTTATTTGCTGAAGACCCATGAACCTCCTGAACTTTGTGCCTAGTACCTTGCTCAGACCGCCGGTAGCTTCTGCCTCAGAGATTGTCCTGAGCTGAAGGACTGGAAGCGGGGCTGTGCATGTAGAGCAGATGAAGTGCTGGTTCTTGGGGCTAAGACCCCATTTGCAGTGGGCTGACCTCCTCCAGGATGTATGCCTCAAGCAGCACTTGTCTCTCAGCAGGTATATTGGTATTTCTATGTCCCTGCAGGCAAGTGTGGGCACAGGTGAGGAATCTGCACTCTATTTGGCAGGTGCCTTACCACCCCTGGGCTGAGGCAGAGATCTGTTTACTGTAACAGACAAAGCTGCTGGGAGGAGTGAATCTGTTTATCCAGCCACGTAATAGGAGGGGATAGAGCAGACAGAGCCAGACTCTTCTCAGGCATGCACAGTAGAAAGGCACAAATGGCAGGAAGACAAAACTTGTCACCATGAACGTGGCATTTCCACCCTTGGAGATACTCAAAACCTGGCTGGACGTGGCCCTGAGTAATCTCATCTGCCTTGGAAGACTGCCTGCTTTGAGCTGTAGTTGGGCCAGGGACCTCCTCAGGATACTTCCATGTACGTTACTCCACGACTTTCTGCCTTTGCACTTCGTGGCAGGGAGCGTGTTGCTCCTGACTGCCCTCAGCTGGAAGATGCCTTATCCAGAGGGTCTCTGAGGATGTGGACGTCTGAGCTAGAAGTATCTGAGGGCAGAGCAAAGCCCATAATGATGGGATTCCCAGAAGGCAGTTACCTGCTGAGTGCATCGTCCTGCTTTGTTTTTATCACCCAAAGAGTGTCTGCTGTTTGAGCAGATTTGACGGTATTTATGTGATGATGTAAGTGTCCCCTTGCCTGGTAATTATACTGATTAATCTGGATCATGCTGGAAAGCCACAAGTGCCTTCTACCAGAGGGTATGCCACCATGCGTCTGTATTATTCAACTATAACAGATGACAAGAACTAGGGAGATGAGTCTGAGCTGGAGGTTGTTCTTGCTTTGTTAGCAGTGTCTGGGAAGGACAAAGTTTGGCAGTTTTTCTGGCTGGAAAGAAGGTGAATCTTGAAGATGATAGTGAGGACTTTTCCATGTTCTACACACAGCAGCGGCTTCTGTCTCTGTGCCCTGAGAACAGGTCTGCCACCATCACTTGCTGCTGCTTTTGCAGAGTCCCGGGGGGTCAGGTTGTGGGAGCAGAGGCTCTTTGGGCTCTAGGAGATGGAACCATGCAAGTTTGCTGCTGGTGGGTGTTTATGGCAGCACTCACAGTGCCATATTCAAGGAATTGGTGTGGAGTATGTTTGGAGACCCTGATTTGTCAGGGCTGCTAGCAAATGGTAAGTGGTACCTCAGCCTAAAAGACAAAACCAGCCTGACATTTGGGGTAGTAGCCTGGTGTGGCCCATGCAACTTTAGGGGGAACAGCTTTCTCAGTGACAAACCTGCTGGGGCTCTTGGAGGCATGGGGCAGTTCATCTGCATCAGACCCCCACTTTTCCAGGATGGACTAGACAAACAGCATCTTGGCAGGAGGTGCTTTCTGCTCACAGTCTGCACCCCCGTCAAGACAAGGATTTTGTCTGTCTTGTGCCATTAGAAGAACCGGAGCTGGCTGGGGCCGTTTGTCTGCCCTGGTCTGCATGTGCCAAATGGCCAGGACTTGCTCCCTGCTGGGATGGGTGACCTTGGAGATGTTCCGGGAATCACCTGAGCACTTTCTTCCCATCTTGCATGGTGTATTATGAGCTATATCATTACAAGCAGCTCAGTTAAGTCATTACAGCCTTGGTGAATGCATGAGCTTTTTCCCTCTCATCCCAATTCATCACTATTGTGCTGACATGAATCATTTTCATTATAAAATGCTTCAGACCCTGTTAATTAACAGAATTGCTTAAATTTCAATGAGATAGTGCTTGCCCAGAAATAACAGTTTTGTATTCATAGTGGAGTGGCAGGAGAGGCCGATAAGCATGACTAGCTGAGGCCAGTCCCGTGCAGCCCTGGGGAAATGGTGCTTGTGCAAGGCCAGTCCTGCCTGCTTTCAGACGGGAGATTACAGTTCTCGCTGGGACGCATGCCTGGAGGTGCATTCATCGCTCCCTTGTCGGTGCTCCCTCAGCCCCTTTGGATGAGCTGGGGTGGGACTCCTGGTCAAATGGCTTCCTCTGAACCGACCCAGGCTGAACGAGGGAGCCAGTGCAGACCCTGGGCCCCATCACAGGGTAGGCACCCGCTGTCTTCCTGTGGAGGGGTTGGGATGCTCCCTAGCAGAAATTCTGCAGTGCTCTGTGCTACCTGTGACCTGCATGCTGGCCAGGAGCGTGGACCTCAGTGATCGAGCGATGGAAGGGCTGAGAGTTACCTGAGTGTGTAAACAGGCAGATGCTGGAAGTGCTCGAGAGATGGCGGGTGAGACAGAGTCTCCTTTCAGTTCATGGGGCTGAAGGCAGTGGGAGTCCAGGTAATTACAGAACCGAAACGACAGAGGGACAAGGGAAGCTGGGTGAAATTGTGCCTATCCATGAGAGCTGGGGAGCTGCAAGGATCTGAAATGGTGGTTATGTCTTTATAATAAATCCTAACAATGATAGTCATTGGAATAATTGCTAGTTTCAGAAAGCAAGGAGAGATAAATGTCTCCAGAACAGTGTTGCCAGCTCCTGCTGCACCTGTAATATCATGCAAAAGGGGGGAAGGGGGGAATTTCATCCTCCCAGCTTAGTGGCGTTTCTGACTGCCTTTGGGCCACAGCACTAGTGGCTCCTTGGTGTGACCCGTCCACCCACAGCCTTTGTCAGAAGGTGCACAAGGTCATGCCAGACATGAATGGGGAAACTGTGGCAACCCACTGGCTGTGGAGGGTTGATGCCTGAAAGCCTCAGGGTATGTCCCTGAAGCCACATCTTGTCTCCTTGCAGCCTGCTGGCACCCAGCTCTCCCCTCCACTGAGCTCAGGTTGTGCCGAAGGCTTCCCAGAGGTGTCTGCCTTGAGCTAGGTGGCTTGGATGGCTGTGATGCTCTGCCATTGCTCGCTTTTTTGCATGTCAGCAAATATCTTGCAAGTTGCTGAGAGCAACTGGATGATTCTCTGCTGTTTGCTTGGCAAGGGAGGAGCTCCTTGTTCCCTCCAGGTCGGACCCCCTTGCTGGAGACCCACACTGCACAGCCCAGCAACACCCTTCCAGCATCTTCCCTAACACCAGGCAGGATTACTGGTGAAACAAAGCAAAGATGGATTTTGCAGTCCACAGTAGGAGGAGGTAAAGCTAATAATTAAACAGAAAAGCGTGGAAGAGAGAGCAATTACAAAACCAGAAAACAATGTCTAAATCTGTGGGAACGTTCAGAAACCGAGCTGGAGGGGATTTTAAGCTGATTCCTACCTGTTCTGGGGTGTTGCTGGTATAGTGGGACTGGGAGTGTGCTTCTAATGACCTTGCATCCACGTATGCACTCGTGCTCATGCGTGCCCCTGGTGCCACCTCAGGGCAGAGTAATTTCTTTCTTTCATTCTCAAAATATTTCTTCTCTGCTTTGTTTCCATGTAAATGAAACACTCCTGGGTGACATAGGAAGTCGTAACTTCTGCCATTCACAGTGTTTTCTGGGGTTTACTACTCTTTGTTTCTTGTTTTACATTCCTTTATATTTTAGTCCTGGTCATTTCCCCCAAGCCCAGATAACTACTGAAGACCTATAAACACTTTAAGAGACTTCATTTCATAAAAAATACTAACATGCCATACATTTTGTTAAGCTTTATGGTCTCTAGCGCATTCTCAGCCTGTGACACAGAGCATGTATATCATCTCTGGTCTCCTTACTTAGAGGGACGCTTGAAAATGAGGGGGTTTGTGCAGACAGACTTTGGGAAATACACCTCCCCCCTCATTCTCCAGATCGAATGGGGGCCCTCCAGGCATGTTTGGGCCAGGAGGCACCTGTGAAATGGAGCTTGGGCTGGGAGCACCCATGTTCTGTTAGGAATGCTGCGGCAAGCCTGGCTCCTGCTTGAGCAGATAGGGATAAGTGGGCTGTTGCACATTTGTTCCAAAGGGGTTTCGTGACTCAGCCTGGGCTTTTACACAGCCTTTCTGTGCAAACCTTGAGGCTGGCCCCAGTGCAGCCCCCGCATCTAGGCGAGTCCTCTTGCTCCTGTGCCTCTGGCCCCCACCGATCCTTCACCGGGCTCCTGGCCTCCCTGCAGAGAAGTACAAACCTCCTCTGAGCCAGAGTTTAACCCTGTCAAAGCTACTGGCAACCCGCAGTAGAAGGCGCAGTCAGGAACCTTTCATGCAACATGCCAGTGAATCAGCTGCAGAGACTTGCTGGGATCAAGTTGGGCCTGTGTCTATTCCTGGGCTCCGGGGGGATTTTCAGGATGTTTCTGCCTGGCTGACAGTCCCCTGGGCTTGTTTTTCTCTCCAGAGACCTTTTCTCCCCTCAGTAGGCTTTTGCTTACGTGATCTCTGTGAAGTCTGCAAAAGGGTTTGCTCCCCTTGGCACTGGGGCCCAGCAGTTGTTGTTTGTTGTTGCCAGCAACCTGCTCCTATGGCAAAGGTGGCCACAGCACCTAGGGCTGTGTTAGGAAGAACATCGCCAGCAGTTGAGGGAGATGGCCTGTCCCTTCTGCTCAGCACTGCTGAGATGACGCGAGTGCTGTGTCTGGTTCTGGGCTGCCAAGTATAAGAGAGACATGAGCATACCAGAGTGAGTCCAGGGAAGGGCCATGAAGATTGGTGAAGTATTGGAGCATCTGCCATATGTGGAGAGGCTGGGAGATCTACGTGATCCTGTTTAGAGCTGGGGCTTGGACGAGGTAATCTCCAGCGGCCCCTTCCAGCCTCACCCCGTCTGTGACTCTGCAGATGCTCTGTGACCTGCCTGTGCTCACGCTGTCCTGCCGGTTTCCAGGTGTGATCCGGACAGCCGTGCCTGACCTGGACCGTGAGACGCAGGACCGGTATGAGGTGGTGATTCGTGCAACGGACATGGCAGGACAGCTGGGTGGCCTGTCTGGATCCACCACAGTCACCATTGTAGTCACCGATGTCAATGACAACCCACCACGCTTCCCTCAGAGTAAGTCCTGACAGCAGTGGGGGATGATCACTGGCCCTTGTCCTGGTCCTGCCCCTTGTCAGTGGTGGGACGGAAGCTCAGCTCCCAGCACAGCCTGGCACATGTCTGCAGGGTGAGCCAGCCCGGCTGCTCCTGCTGCTTGCAGGGTGGCAGCACCAAGGCACTGTAGCACACACAGCTCCTTGCCTGGGTCTGAATGCGTCCCCGCCTGGCAGTGTGATGGAGGAGCAGCTGCCTTGGCTGAGCCTGTCCAGGGTCCCGGACAAGACCCCTGTTCCCGGTGCTAGTCCTGGGAGTGAGCCAGACTGTGTGGTGGGGAGAGCAGAGCTGGCCCTTTCCTGACCTCTCTCTGAGCAGTGCTGGGGGAGAAGGCAGCCTGGTCTGTCGTGCTGCTGTCTCCTGGGAGCTTGGGCTGTCAGCTGCTGGGCTGACCCCTCCTGGCTGCTGCGTCAGAGCTTGGCATGCTCTGCCCCAATGTGAGGCACGGTGACACTGCCCAGCTCACAGACAGCAGCCTTGTCACAGGACAGCTCTGTTTTCCAAGTCACTGCTAGTGGCCTGTGGCTCATGCTTGTGTCTTCTCTGGGACCCTCCCCAAACGAGGAGGGTGGGTGATCCTGCTGCAAAGAGTGGGCTGTGCAATCTCTGCAGTGCACACCAGCTGCAGAGACCGGCAGCGCATGGCTGGCAGACCAGAAAGGATGCTGCAGCTGGAGGAGGCTCAGGTCTTTAGCTGCATCTCCTAGAAATTAGAAATGGTATAGTTTGCAAAGAATCAGAGATCACTGATTGCAGGGCAGTGTCCATATAGAGATATCAGCCCTTACTTCACCTGGCACCTTGAGATGTCAGTGCTCCCCAGTTATCTTCCCTCAGCCCTTGTTTTTGGCTGGGGTATGTGTTTCTCCTGGTAGGGCATTCTGGACTATAGACACTGGTAGAGTTTGGGCAGCCCTCGTAGTCCAAGGGTGCCCCCAGGGAGGTATGCAAAGGGCTGTATCAGGCTGGAGGGGGTTCAAAGGCAGAAGCAGTGACCCTAGTACCTTTTTCTCCTCCAGAGATGTATCAGTTCAGCATTGTTGAAACTGCCCCTGTGGGCACTGCCATCGGGAGGGTGAAGGCAGAGGACTCTGACGTCGGGGAGAACACGGACATGATGTATCAGGTGAAGGACGAGGAAGGGGTGGAGATGTTCAAAGTCACCACAGACAGCAATACCCAAGAGGCTGTCATCACGGTGCAGAAGGTGAGAGATGAGGAAAGCTGGTTGGGTAGGGAGGACACGGATCTCTAGGATGGCCCTTTCCTTTGGGGATGCTGCTGCATTTGAGTTGAAATAAATGCTCCTCTGAGCACTGCTCTAGCAGTAGCAGTTGCATTTTTGTGCCTGCAGGTGCAGGGAGACACCTGCCTCTGTTCTGGCTGGCTGGATGCAAAACACAGACCTGTGTCTGGGAGGAAAGGCTGAAAAGGGGCAGCAGCACAGTGCCTCTGGAGCCTGCACAGGGCGGCTCCCTGGGTGGCAGCAAAGCGAGCCGTGCATATCCTCTGAGCACTGCTCTAGCAGTAGCAGTTGCATTTTTGTGCCTGCAGGTGCAGGGAGACACCTGCCTCTGTTCTGGCTGGCTGGATGCAAAACACAGACCTGTGTCTGGGAGGAAAGGCTGAAAAGGGGCAGCAGCACAGTGCCTCTGGAGCCTGCACAGGGCGGCTCCCTGGGTGGCAGCAAAGCGAGCCGTGCATAGGCGAAGCCGTGCACAGGGCTACAGAGACAAGTGCTTACAGCTGTTATTGATAGCACCTGTTAGGGGAGAAATATGCCCACCTCATTCCTATACCTGACCAACAGCACTTTGACTGTATCTGCTTTTGGTGGCAAAAACAATCAAGCAAACACTTGATGCAGGCAAGAAAGAACGATTGTTTACCAAGGCCACTGCATTCAGATCGCCTCCCCTGTAGAAATAAGAGCAGGGTGATTAATGATCAAAACCCGCTCACTTGCAGCACACAGTGTGCTGTCTTCCCAGTGAATCCTGGCTGCCCGACCCTGCGCAGCCTGGATGCCCTGTTGGGGATCCTGGGAGGAGTGGGCTGGAGGCTTCCTCTTTCTCCTGCCCCCCTTGGTGTGGGCACCGCCGGCAGAGCAGAGCACGAGCTCCCAGCCTCCCGCGGAGGCGCTGCCTGGGGAGCAGGTGGCTTTAGTGCTGCCCCCGATGTCTCCAGTGAAGGAAGGGGCAGCAGGGGGGCTCCTCGGGCTGGGTATGGCTAACCTTCTTCTGTTGTCCCAGCCTCTTGACTACGAGTCGAAAAAAGTGCACACTGTCGTGGTGGAGGCCCTCAACAAGTTTGTGGACCCGCGGTTCGTGGACCTGGGCACCTTCCGGGACCAGACCATTGTGCGGGTCTCAGTGCTGGACGTCGACGAGCCCCCCGAATTCCGGCCCCCCTCCAACCTGATGGAGGTCCAGGAGGATGCGCGCGTTGGCTCTGTCGTAGGGGTGGTCACCGCCCTTGACCCGGACACAGCGAACCATCCTGTCCGGTAAAGCAGCCGCGTAAACCTTGCATCATCTTCCTTCCAACGGTGGGCATGGGGTCACCTGCAAGGGACACACATGGCCTGGGGGGGCTTGTGGCCATGGCTGGGGCAGAGGGGAAGTGATGGCAGAGGAAGCGGGGCAGTGCAGGTGAAGGTGAGAACTGCTGCACACGTGGCGAAGCGCGTGAGTGTGTCCTATGGGACAGGCAGCTGGCGGGTGAGTGGCAGCCTCTGCACAAGCAACAGGGAAGCAAGAGCAAGTGATGGGTTTGTGAGTGGCAAGGGAGTGTCGGGGAAGGTGACTGGATGATGCTTGCATGTCCTTGCTGCTGACAGTGCGGCATCTGCAGTGGTGCCTGACACAGGCCAGATGAGCGACCAGAAATGACAGGAGGGCAGTGATGAAGGGTGACAAATGAGGTGAGGCTTGGGAGGTGCGGAGCCACAGCTTGGCTGTGTGGGCATGCATGTGTGCACAGGGATCAAAGATCAGAGGAGTTGATATTTGGGCAGGGGACATAATCCAGGCAGCAGCTTATCTGCACAGGACATTTCCTATTTCCATTTAATTTGTGGCTAAAGAGATTGTTACCTTGTTAAATTGTTATTACCTAAGGCACAAAGCAGCTTTCTGGCTCTGCCAACTGGCCTGAGTCACGAGCTGTTGGGTTGGAAAGCTGGTGTTCAGAAAACATCCTCAAAGTGTGGAAAATTTCCTTGAAATGTGTGTTCTCGTGCCAGGTGACGGCAGGGCTGCAGGCACCTTGTGCGCAGCCGCTCACTTCAAATGAGCAGCAGTGGCTTTGCATGTGAGAGCTCTGTAGGAAGCCTGTCCCAGGCAGCAGTGAACTGGGACGCAGCAGGGACAGGGAGGTGGGATGGAGGAGGACGTGGCCAGGGAGGGCTCAGTTACAGTACTGACTCCATTCGATGATGTCGCCACGTGGCTTCTTGGGGTGCTGAGCTCCAGCGCCGTGCAGCCGTGGGGAATGCACTCGTTCAAGGTGGCATAAGGGGTATCTCCAGATCTTCATGGAAATTAAGATTGAGATGTTTAGAAAGCTCAGGGAAGAATTTACTCGTGGAAAGCTGTCATCTACAGATGCTTGGCAGCTAGCAGAGGGTATTGTGTCACAGAGCTGGATGCTGAAAGTTGTCTTTGGGGTGAATGTGAATTAAATCAACCTTTGCATGCCAGGAACTAGAACTATGTAAGTGAGTGTTGCACCACTTGCACTAGTCGGTGCTGTCTGTTGGACATGTTCTCGAAGTACCTCTGCTTACCTTGCCATGTGGCTACCCTCTCCATTCAGGCTACACATCTGATTGCTTTCTTTGTGGCCCGCCCTGAGCACATGGCTGTTAGCTTGCACTCTTCAGATGCGTGCAGTCTTTCTACACATCTGTGTGTGTACATGTGTGCATGTGCTTTTTCACTTGACTATTTCTAGCAGTACTACAGAAGAACATAGGTTTTATTTTCTGATCTGTAATTGTAGGAAAGGAGCCTTGGGGACAGAACTACTCTTATTCTTGTTTTTTCTTGTTCTTTGTGCTGCTTCCCCGTGGAGCTTGTTGCATTGTTTGCAGACAGAACAAAAGAAAGCAGAGGAGGAAGGCTTTCTACTGCTGTGCACAAGGTGATGGGGAGTTGGAGCACAGAGAAGCAGATTCAAGTACTCAACAGGAGGAAGAGGGCTAAAGCCCAAACTTTACTGTGCGAGTGTCACTCTTACAGCAAGCATAGTGCCAGACAAGGCAATGCCTCGTGCTCAGGCACGAGGGCCCAGCCAGCAGGACTCCCAGGCATCTGCTGCAGCTTGGGAATTGCAGTGTGTTTTCCCTTGTCAGGCTTGATGCATTCAAGTATGTGTCCTCCCTCTAGCTATCCCTGGGCAGGTAGCTCATCCTGCGTCTCCCATATTCCCCTATGGCATTTGGTCTCTATCCGTCCATCTCTCCACTCCCCTCTGTTCTTGCAGTGCCTGGTGTCAGGAACAGTGGCAGCTCCATCCCCTTGTGATGCTCCCTTGGTGCTTGCCTGGGGGGTGCGGGTGGGTGAGCCTTCCCTGCCATTTTAACATATACCAAGTGGAGATGCAGGTTTATATAGGTCATGCCAATGTGGCAGCAATGCAGGAGGAAGGTGCTGTTGGATCTCTCCTGTTTTCCCGTCCTCTGGCTAGCCAGGTAATTTAATAAAATACTTCGCCACGTAGGCAGCTGTTCACAGCTTCAAAGTAGTGCACAAACATTAATGCAAGCATCCTGCAGCACCCTGCCAGGATGTGACACTAACCCGTCAGCAGGAGACGGCAGTAAGTCACCTCGCATTTCGAGCATGCTACTCCAAAGTACAGTCACAAGAAGCCAGCACTTGTACTTCACCTCTGATACATTAGAGAGCAAATGGTCCTGACAGCATGACCAGTATTTGATCCTTGGCTCCTTGAAGTTGGTATGAACTCTTTCAAGTTGCTGCAGTTCAGTGGATCCCTTTTAACTTCCTGATCCTCGTCTGCTAGAGGTGGGAGCAGAGACATGGCTGTGTTTCTACGGTGGCTGCTGTCTCCTGGACTCTGGTCTGTGTGTTGGCTCTGCCCTGTAAATAGAGGAGAGCCACAACCTTCTGTCATGACGAGATGCACTCTCCCCTTGGGCAGGAAAGAGCAAGGATTGCCAGAGACAGCAGAGCAAAAATCAGCTCTGTCAGCATTTCCAGGGCCTGCTGACACCAGGCTGCCAATAACGAGGCTTGGGAAGTATTTTTAGCCAAATGGGAAAGGAGGTGCCCTTGGCTCTTTGTTTTCATCCCCAGGCCAGCAGAAACACGGCTGTGCAGCTCCTGCTTGAAGCAGCTGCTGGGGGCACATTTCAGCCCGGCGCTCCCCTGCCCTCCTGGTGAGCCGCTTGTCCCACAAGGATGTGCCCACTTGGTGTGAGAACAAATCCCTTCCAGATGAGCTGGGCTGGGTCGCAAAGTGACATGTTATGAAGACATGAGGGTTGAAGGGGCGTATGACTCCCCTCTTCTCGGGAGGTGTCCCTGAGGCACTGCTCGCTGCCCCTCTCCCAGCCACAAATGGATGTAGAGCCCCTGGCAGCCACTTGCCCGGGTGGGAGGAGAGCTGAGGCCTAGGGTGCCCAAAGAGCACCCCACCTCTCTGGGTGAGCAGCCCCAGCTTGTGGCTGCTCAGAAAGGGACACCCTCCCTCCGGTGCCGACGCTGCGAAGCAGGGAGTCGTGCTGAAGTTCAGCACGGCAGAGGGGCTGCGCGCATCCTCGGGGGAAACACGAAACCCCACCGTGGTACAGGCAGGAAATGCCTTTCTAAAGGACCAGTGCTTTTTGTTTTATTCCATCCTTGTTTGTTGCCTAACAAAAGCTGGAACCACTCTTTTTTCAGAAAGAATTTAGTTTCCAGTTGGCTTTTTGACTTTAGCTGTACATTTCCTGGTCTTAGTGCAATTTTTCTCAGCTGAGCCATTGTATGAGGTAATACAGTGATAGACTGTCTGTGTACGTGAGGCTGTTTGTATGGCAACCTTTTGTTTTTCTCTCTGCAGTGGGAGCCTGTGCTCTGATTGTGTGCATTCCAGGCTTTATCAGCACTGGAAAGATGTTGCTTGGGATTTAAGGTTCTCAGAGATATTCTTGTTTGGCATTCACCAAATCCGGAGACATGTGTTGGACATGGGCATTTTATAGACTCCAACAGCACAGCAAGAACTACAACCTGCTTCAACACAAAAGGGAGAGGAGGAAAAAACAAAGACAACAAAAAGCTTTTCACAGTGTTTGAAAGACTCCCTATTAACAAAACACATGGCATAAAATGTGCTCCTTGTTGCATTCAAGGGGAGAAGTGAAACAAACTGCTTGAGAAATGCATTCACGAGAAAGATGAGCACCAAGAAAGCTGTCTGAATTAAACAGTCACTTGTAAAATCCAAACCAGCAGGCAGTGCCAGCAGGAAGAGAGGAAAATGGATTACAAGGTCCGCATCCCAATCAGAGCTGGGGACTGCAGTTCCAGATATGGAGCACGAGCCAGCTTTAGGAGGAATGAGCATATGTCCTATCTCTGAGTAACCGGAGGACCCAGGGATTAATTGCTGCCCCTTCCCAGTTGAGAAGCACTGTTTGACTTCAGTGGGATGGATGAATATGAAGCTGGACTACTAGAGGTGGAGAGGCTTGTGATGGTCAGCACAGACTTTTGTTGGTAAAGATCGTATTGCACAAAATGATATAAACGGAGCACAGTGGATAACTTCTCGTTCTAGCTGCTCTAGCAGAGGGTTAGCCGTAAACTCTTGGAAGGGGAGGTCTGTCGTGGTGTAGAGTAGTGTGGAGAGGGTTGATCTGCAGCTCTGAGCGGATTATGGCTATGGCTTTGGGGGGGCGGATGGACATCCCTGTGCCCCCTCAGTCCCCAACTCCAGTGCCAGCCTAGTGCTCCAGAGCCTCCACAGCACGTTGCGCAGATGGAGAGCTACAGACCCACCTGGACTGCCACCTCCAAAATTGGTGTGTAAAAGTAGGCTCAGCCCTGCTTTTGTGGCAAATGCAGGCAATGCTCAGAGCTCGCTCTCTTTCCCCTGGTGCAGTGTTGAGAAGGTGGCAGCTCTCTGTGTAGTGGTGGTTACAAAGGGATCGGGTTTCTGGTTTGGTTTGTGCCCTGCCATAGTGTATGGGCAGTCAGTCCTCAGCAGACAATTCGGAAGTGACAGAAGACAACCTTAGCAGCAAAACAATTGGAAGCATAAGAAAAGGTTACCCGTGGCATGAGGCAGAGTGCTCCCCTACCAGCCCCCTGCCCTCTGGCCATGCGGGCAGCTGGTGTCAGATGGTTCCAGGCTCAGTGATGTCTCCCATCACTAACTGGGTTTTCCTGTGTAGCTATTTTTTGCAGACATCTTTGTTTATGCAGCAATGACATGAGTGTGAACAAAACAGGCATGCGCTTACCTGAGAAGCAGGGAAGGCATACGGAGAGTGAAGTACCATCTTGAACTCTAACAGTATTCAAAAGTGGAATGGAAGAACAGGATGTATCTGAGGCCAGGTGATGTGGGAGAACAATGGAAGCAGTTATGCAAATGCATCAATTATGCTATTGGAAAGATACTAGGTGGTATCATCCCGGTTTCTATTCCTCCTTCGAGCAGTACCTTGGACTGATGGGTACAAGTCAGAGTGGCCCGACCTCTCTTTTCCCTTTGTAGTGAGTGAGCGCAGAGTGGATGAGAGGCTGCAGTACGTGCCAAGACAGTGTCACTGTCCCTTCTGGAGCTGGCTACACTCCTGTGGAGGCTCTGTTTCCAGCTGGGAATTGGGGCAGAAAATGCAAGATGGCTAGGAAGTCCCTGGCAGTTGGTTCAGAGATGCCTAGGCTTGTACCTGGCTTTGTGTGGCAGATCCCCGTCACCTCTAGATGCAAGGAGGGGGGAGGAAGCCAGCCACATAGGTGCAGAACATGCTAGGTTGTGCATGTGCACAGTTGCAATTTAGATAGTGATTTTTGAACGTTTTTCCTTAACTACAAGCAAGTGCTGTTGTATTTTCTCTCTCATCCCCCTGTCTGTCTGAAAGGGAGAAAGTTAGGGAACATAACCTAGTACTGTATAATACTTTAAACAGCATATAAATGCCTTTGTATGTGCCTCCATCAGAGATAGAGCTGCCCGGCTGTGTGGATAGGTGCCCCTCAGGGCGCACTCTCATCTGCAGCTGGTTCCTCCCCAGGGCATAGGACAGAAAGGCATGGAGGCCATCGATGCCTCTGTGCAAAATGGTCATTCCTGCATGCAGAAGGTGAGCTGCAAGCTGCAGCCATGTGGATGATGGACCCACAGCTGGACCGTGCCAGGCGAGATGCAAGCACTTGGGAAAGCCACCCGGCAGTGTGCAGAGCGTCTCCACCATCTGGAATGTGCTTCTAGCCTAGAGTCTGTCCTGCTCTGCTCCTGTTGTCTGATATGGCCTCTCAGTACTGTCCTGTCTCATCAGCTTTCCAGCTTGCTTTGTCCCTACATTTATCTTCCTTCTGTTGTTGGACATGTGACTGAAGGCTTTAATTTATTCACAGCCCTCCTTTTGGTAATTTATCCTTTGTACTCTTTGCTGTCTTGTATTATTTAATTCTGTAAAGCACTCTGGGATGCAGTGTGTATGAAAGATGCTGTACACAATAACATTATGCTTTATTGCTTGTGATTTGTAGGCCTTCTGGATTTCTAATTCTGATTGCAGTGGTGGTGTTTGTTATTTGTGTTACGGCTGTGCTCGAGGGCCTCAGCTGGATCAGGCTTCCCTTCCAGTCCCTGCCTCCAGGGAGCACACATCTAATTGTGCCCTGGTTTAATGTTAGCTTGCTTTATTCCGTGTGTAATAGTTGGAAATGCAGGGCATGCCACTGGGACTGATTGCGTGGGCTCGTGGTGTCGTGGATAAAGCGCAGGGCTAAAGCTGGGTGTCTGACTCTTCTTGTGAGCTGTGGTGTTGCCCTTTGGGAGGAGGTGGGAATTGTGCTCTCCAGAGGTGGCACGGGGAGCAGGTGGGCTGTTGATGGGATGCCCAGGCAGGGGGCTGTTTGGGGCAGCACTGGAGCAGCTGAAGAAGAGTGAGAGCTGTGTATGAAGGGTCTCTGCTGAGCAGCTGGAGCCAGCTGGAGCTGGAGGAGCTCTTCAGCCTGCTCCTGTGAAAGTGGGAAGTCCAAACTAGGGCAAATCTTAGGGCTGCTGGGGATGATGTGCTGTGTTGATTGTGGGGATGCTGGCCATTGTCCACCTCCTTGCTGCCAGCGTTCTTGTCCAGTTGCACAGGTTCATTCTGGATTCAGAGGCGACCTTGCCATTTGTAACTGCTGTAGCTGCAGTTCAGGTTATCTGCAGGTCCAGCTCACAGCCTGCCCATGTGCTGCTATATTGTCTTCCAAGTCTCTCACTTGGGTGGGTGCTGTGGCAGGATTAGGAGAGAGGGTAGTAGGTGAGGTGGGCTCCTTGAGCAGGGGTGCCCTCCTTTGGTTTGGGTTGGTGTCTTTCCTGAACCTATAGGTCAGAAGCTTCCCAGAGTCATGAATGGAGTTACAGCCTGTGATTTCTATATCCCTCTGTCTATCCTGAGCATAAGGTTCCCATCAGAGCAGGTTTTCCCCCTTGTCCACAGTCTGTGCTTAGTTCCACTTTACGCACCGAAAGCCACACTTTAATTTTACTTGAGGGCTCTGGGCTTGCAGCCTGGTAGGCCTTCGTGTACCATGCTGCAGCAGAGGAAAAGTGAGAGCGGAGATAGAGGGTCCATTGCATTAGATCCCTGTACTCCTGGGGCTGATGATGAGGTTGGGCTTGGCACATCCAGCTGTTCAGTTTCTCCTTTTGCCTGGTCTCAGGTACGCCATTGACCGCAGCACAGATGCAGAGAGGATCTTTGACATCGATGCCAACACGGGTGCCATTGTGACAGGAAAGGTCCTGGACCGGGAGACGGCAGGGTGGCACAACATCACTGTCCTGGCGATGGAAGCAGGTGAGATGGAGGAGTGCTGTGTGGAGCAGACAGTCTGTGCTGGACTGGAGTGGGGCAGAGGGGGAAATATGGGTGCGTTCGCTGCAGAGGTGACCAAGATGCAAGTGTTAATTAACGCTGAAGTAAAAAAAAAAAAAAAGGCAGCAAGCACCGAGTCTGACATCTCCCTAGACAACCTAAAAATACTCTTCCTGACTCGAGCATTAATAAGGGAGCATGATCGAATAGTATATTTGATGAACACTAATCAAATCAGTGTTATCTATGCGCCAGCTCTGCCAGTCATCCCTGTGCAGCTCGCTCCCTGCATTCACACCTGCTGAGCAGTTCTGGGGGCTCCCAGGGAGTCTGTGTTCACATCGCCTGTGTCCCCCTGGTTCAGCCATGTGCTGTGGGTGGATGCCCCATCAACTGGAGCCCTGTGGCGCAGATAGCTGCCAGCGCTCGCTTCTGCTGGGGGCTCATGGTGGCTGGGATTTGCAGGCTGTACCTGCACAGTGGGTATGTGGCTCTGGATGCCTCCCATGCCCTTCCTCCTTGGTCTCCCTGCCCTTGGTGCGGCTGCAGGCTTGGCAAGGCACAGCAAGGAGTGGATGGGAGGTCCCGGCACTGCAGCAGTGGGAAGGAGCTGCGGGGGCAGAGCATCCCTGAGACCCCGTGCTGGGGACGGAGAGCAGCGGCACTGCCAGGGCTGGTAGCACCAGGCTCTTTCGGCTCTGACCGCAGCACTTGGCCTCACCCTGCAGCCCACCAGGAAAAGTCTCAGGCAGAGGATGAGGTGAAGCTCTTTTGTCCTCTTCTGAAATTAGCTCCTTTCTGACCCTCCCATGAGAGCCCTGATGATGGTCTCTTCGTTCCCTTATGGCTGTGCTATCCTTTAGCCTGTATTTACAGTAACTGCCAAATCTGCTCGCACCCAGCTGGGAGAGCCGGGAGGGAACAGCTTAGTGGCTCTGCAGGTTTTATCTTCCCTCCGCGTGATGGGGGTGGCAGAGCCTGGCGTAGACACTTTCAACAGAAGTTCTGTTTGTCTTTTCTTCTCAAGTTAGAAAGAAAAAACCAAACCTGGGTCCTGCTGCTCAAAGGAGCTCTGAATAAACTCCTCTTGAGGAATGAAAAGAAAATAATAGCAGCAAAGGGCAGGCTTTGCTTCCCTGCAGGTGTTCTGCTGTGGGTAGGATGCTGCTCTGGTTATCCTGCTGACCTCCGTCGTGTTTGCACAGTGCCTTTGCTCATGGGCTCTGCAGGTCCCGTGCACGATGGTGGATCTGGCCCCGTGGGCCCCAGGGAGTGCTCTATAGGCGTTCCTCCTTTTTCCGAGCCTGAAGATGGAGAAGGGGCTTCAATCCCAGGCACCGTGCTGGGAAGCAGAAAGGCATTGCCATATTCTTCAAAGTTTTCCACATTTTGGATGCGCAAGTCGCCAGAGCCGCCTGGGACCTGCTGTACTCTGCCACCCCACGGCAGCTGGTACCAGGGAGCTGCTTTGGCTGCAATGCACCTTCTGTCATCTGCCGACATGTGCCGAAACCTGTCTGTCTGTGGGCAGGAGCCTTCCCCGGGCTTCGCTCCCAGAGACCCCTCAGGAGTTCTGGTTCTCGTTTCTTTGTTGCTCGTTCAAGGAGCCGTGTTGGGGCCTGACTTGGGGCCCAGAGATTGGTTCCTGCTGTGGGGCCACCTCGCCGCAGCAGCAGCCATCCGCCCTGCTGCCCCAGGAGAGGGGGGAGCAGCGGCACTGGCCAGACCCGCACTGCCCCGGGGCAGGGACGTCTCTGGCTCCGCTGCATGTCCCAAGCCCCTCTCTGTGCTGATGCTTTGTGCCTGCCGGCCGGGGTGACATCTGTGCTGCCTGTCTGCGGTGCTGTCGTGAGCCCTGCCCAGCATCAAGCAGTGACGGGCAGGCATGCTGGTGCTGCCCAGCCACACCGGAGGGAGAGTAGCCTGCGGCATAGACATGGCGTGTCCGGCGGGCTCCGCGGGGAGGCTCTGCCCCCAGTGGCTGGGGAGGGGATCGTGGCGTTGCAGCACAACTCAGCATCCAGAGGAAACGCGAGGTGACAAGAATCAGAAGGACAATATTTACATGCAGCAGCTAGGATTTCAGAACAAGTCAGTAAATGCTGCGGCTCCCCTCCGGCAGGGGAGCCTGTCAGGCTGGATCGCTTCAAAAGCTGGGGAGACTCTTCAGCGCTCTGACTTCTCCCGTGGTGAGCTCTGACTCATCCATTTTAACTGCCCAGACATTCCTCCCAGTGACATTATCCTTAACGTTTTGTAATCATGAAATATTAATGACTGAAACTGAATTCAAAGTACAATTTATGTCTGAATCCTCTGGTGGAAAGGGCAGTTGTAAACGTACAGGCTTCCAAGTAATAGAGGGGTTTCGGAGTGGGGCCATGCGGCAGCTGTCACACCGTGCCCGGCGCAATGGGATCAGCCGTGGCACCGTGAGCACGGAGCGCAGAGCGGCTGGGAGCCTCCGCGCTGGCGTCGGCGCGTCCAGTGCAGCAGTTCCTGGCACACGGCAGTTCCTGGCACGCAGGTGTCTGGGGCTGGGGGGAGCGGGCAGGGCCCTGCGGTGTCCACCGTGGGCAGGCGGGTTGCAGCTGGCTGCCCCGGGGTCTGCTGTACAGCCACGCAGCACGTTATCAACTCAGGTGGAGGCAAGTGGTAAAATATTCTTCCTCTTTCCTCAGCGAGATGTAAACTTTGCAGAAGGAATGAGAGCGAGCCTACTGCCTGGGCTCATGCCTGGCGCCCCAGCTCATCGGGGCTGGTGGGAGGCCGTGCCCGCTCGATTTCCATGGTGCCGTGCCCACTCGATTCCTGTGGCTCACGGGCACGTGGCCTGGAGTGTGTTGCACCAAGGTCTTGGCTCCCTGTGGCCT
>NW_009201205.1:37334-42395 GCF_000690835.1 Fulmarus glacialis
TCTCCCTGCCTGCTGGCAGGACTGTCCTGAGAAGGGTTTAACGAATGGCAGCTGATGGAAAGCTTGCCTGCTGACAGCACTTGTTCCTGCAGGCAGCCTGTCTGTTAGGCTTGAGCAGCTCGATACAAGAGCTGTCCCCCCACCTTTGAGAGTCCCATCTGGGACCTGGTGCTGCTGCAGCAGAGACTGTGTCCAGGGGTGCATCCCTCACCTACGGATAACCGAAGAGAGTGTATTTGCATCTGAGGAGCAGTAAGAAAAGCCGCAGAAGGCGCCTGGCTGCAGCTGTGAGGCTGGCTGGGCTGTGTGCTGCTGGTGGGAGGAGAGGGGGGGCAGGTCTCCCCGTGCGGAACAGGCACTCCCCAGCCTGAGCTGCCTCTGCCAGCTGGTGACCAAAGAATATTTGGCCTTGCAATGTGGCACCCAGCAGGAAGCATGGGGGCTGTTCAGCAAATCTGGCCTGGGACCAGGCCAAGCGTTTCCAGAGATAAATCTTCATCTTACTTGCAAGCTGTTTGCCTTCCTTGGGCTAATATTAGTGATTCTCTTCCTGTTTTCCTCTTTGCTCATGTAAAATGATGAGGCCTTGACTGCTGTGTCCACTGCTGGTAATTGAGATGATAAATCTCCTGCTGGAGACTGGCTTTAATCAGAGCATTGTGTTTGGATGCGATTTAATGATTCTCATGCTGCTGAGTTCGGGCAAGACTCGGGAGAGGCGAGAGCTGTTTATATGTTACTTGGCTTAACTGCTGCTTCCGCTTTGCTTCCCCTCAGCTGGGAGCCACGTTTTCAGCTCCAGCCTCTGATGTAGCTGCCTGTGTCCGTCGAGCCATACCCCTGGCATGCCCTGCTTTGTCCTTGCCATCAGCACTCTGCTTTGCAGTCAGGCAGCTGCGCTGACATCTACAAAACCACCCTGTGCTTCACAGCCATGGCGTGAGTGCTGGAAAGCAGAATGGCTCATCCCAGTCTTCTAATCTGCATTTTGTTCTCCCAATTTGCTGAGATAGTGAGGAGTAAATTCCACCCCTGCCTCTTCTGGCTTCCCTGCTAATGTAAAGATTTTGAACTCGGTATTGTACCAATTTGGTGTTGAGGCAGAGAGAGTGGGTTGTACACTGCGCCTGACAGAGTCTGTGAGCTGTGTTTCCCCAGGTGATGCAGCCACAAAGAGCAGCCTGCGGTCCTCTGGGCTTTCCTCAAACTGTGCTTCAGACCCCAGGAAAGCTGCAGAGCGCCTTTCTGCGTATGGTATGGCTACGTGGCTATGTGTGCAGGCAGGAGTGCAAACGGTATGTGTGCTTCAGCAACGGTTGGATTTGGAGCTTCACAGTAGAGGTTTGGGTGTAAAAATGCAAAGTGCTTTATTGTGAGTTCGTGTGAGGGTCTGGAGGAGTAAGGACTGGATCCCAGCACGGCAGTAACCATGGATCCCCTCCTTTCCTGCTGTGGCAGGAGTGGCTGAGCATCTCGGCAATCCCTTCCCATTATCGTGAGCTGCTTCTGCAAAGCTTCCAGCATTTAAGAGCCGTTGCCCAGAGCTGCTCGGTGTCAGTCCAGCAGGCAGTTGGCTGTCCAGAACCTGGGGAGAGGGCAACTTGTTGGCATTTTGCATCTGAATGTTTAAGACAAGAATATTGTACTGTTCAGATTACTTTCATGGTTAATTAAATTAAGAAAAAAATACTTTGGGATGTGGCTGAAGATTCAGCTGGAGCATCTGAGGCTTGGCCTCAGTGTTGCTGTGCAGCAGGACTGTGGCTTTCTCCTGCTCCAAAGCCAGGCGCTGCCCATCCCTGCGCTGCCCTGTTTGTAGCATTGAGGAAAGTGCAGGCGCTGCAGAGTGGAAGCGATGGGCAGAACTCTGTCTCCCACCCCTGGCAGGCTCCAGCGGCTCCGAAATAATTCAGCCCATGTTGGTAAAGGCAACTGCCAGTCATCAGCCTGGAGCTCCCGTACTGCGCTGCTGTGTTTCCAGCATCTCCCCCTTGTTTTGTGTATTTTCCATGTCTCTATCCTCAGTGTTTTTAGATTAATAGCATTCCAACTCCTGGAGGAAATGCAGAAAAACTGCATGTTTAATTTTAATTTAGGAAAGCATTTAGGTAGCAGCATAGTTTCCTCACTGCTGTCAATCAGGTTTTCTCAAGGCTGACATCAATTAGTTTAAAAATATTGAATATAATTTTGCCTGACACAACATATTGCAGCCACTGCAAAATATAATTTATTTTAGAAGAAGAAATAATTAAACTAATTTGCATGTCAGTCAGCTGAGCTGGAATATCAAGGAGAGATGCTGCAATGGAAGATGACTTTTTCCCTCTCCGGTCGCACTCAGCTTGGCACGTGCAACCCTCCGTCCCATCCACTGGCCAGGCGCTGCTTGGCAGAGCCCTTCAAGGGCACGTTTCTGTGCCTTCCCGCAGCTGTCATTCACCCACTCTGCTCTTCTTCCTGGCAGTGGTACATGTCTGCCGAGCATTTACTTCCGTGTGCTGGAGCATGTGTAGGGGTACGTGCATATATTTCTGTGTATGTGGAGGAAGCACAGGTCAGAGCTTTTGGCCTTGCAGATGTGAAGTCTGCATTAGTTAGGCGCATCATGCCTTTCATCACAGATGTACTCCAACAGTCTTATTTGCACGCTGACCATGATAAATTCAGTTTATGCCACACAAGTTACAGAAAACGTATTTCAGAGATGTTTTGGAGATTTTTTTTTTTTTCAAATACATCCAACCATTTTTCATATTTTCCAACTATAAATCCAAGTGCTGGCTCAAAGGAAGAGGGTGGTTGACAAAGAAAGCATTTGAGGAACCTTCAAATAGATCGTGGTACAGCCAAAAAAAAAAGAAGCCAATGTGTGCCTCACTGAAGAGTAGACAACGATGCAATGGTTGCATTTCTATCCTTGATATTCCTGGAGACGTCAAACTTTAACCCTGTCACTGAGCCAGGAGTAAGCGTGAGCCTCGGGCTTCAGCAATTTCAGAAGGGCAAAAGGAGAGCTTTTTTATGACAGGGTGCATTTAGAAAGGACAACTGTGCTTTGAGCTGCACTCAGGGGAGCGGGATGTTAGTTATGGCTCTGGCAGAGGAGTCGGTGCGGGTCCTCGGCACTGTGCCGTGGTGCATGGATGACCCCACTCGTGTGCACAGCATAAACCACTCCTGGCAAGCTGCTTGCTGATGAGGACAGACCTATGGTTATGCCCAGCTCTAAATACACTGATCACAGCCCTCCTGACGAGGCTGTGAGACATGCTCTGGAAGGGAGGCTGCTGTGCTCGGGCTCACCCAGGTGTCCCAACCTGGCCCTGCAGAGCTGCTGTCACATGCACCATGCTGACAGGTCCTAGGGAGAGTTTGGCAGCACTGGGATCAGCTACCTGCTCGCAGCTGGCTTGGGCATCAGAGGAGGAACTGCTCCTCCAGGTCACAGTTAGGAAGGGGAAGAGGTGGGGTCCCAGGCTCTTCCTCCTCCTGGGCTCTTCTTCCTCTCTTCTCTTTCTGCCTTTCCTCATCTTTCTCTCGGCAGTGCCTCCAGGGCAATGCCAGCTTGCTTCAGAGCTGAGCAGCAGGGACCATTATCCATCTTCCTGCGGGCTGAGGAGGAGGTGATGAGCTACTGTCGTCCTTCTTGCAGGAATTGAACCCTTTTTCCTCCTGCTCGTTTGTGGCCCCAGTGGGCATCAGGCACACCCCTCTGCCTCCCCTGGGCTACCCTTTCCCTTCCTGCCCGCTGCCTCCCCCTTCCTCTCTCCCTGAAAGCAATTGCAGTTTATTTCACTGCACCAACATGCCTTTTAAAATAACACATTGTTCCAGGCTTTTAGTCACGACTTCTGCCTCCCTCCCCCCAAAACAACCATCTAATCACCAGAGCAGCTGGTCTGGGTGAGAGGGAGTGATAACGCGAGAACAGGGTGAAGGCAGCTCTGGAGAGGGGGCTTAGGTTCCCAGCTAATTATGGAGCAGTGCTAAATCTCCTCTCCCCTGGGTCCTCCCCCACCTGATCTGTGGGGGCCTGCATTAATTTTATAGACAAACAGGCAGCAGAGCTCCTGCCCGACCAAGGAGAGAGGCATCGGGTCTGGGTTGCAACCTCTGGATAAAACAAAGGAGATGGAGCACGAGGGAGTTCTCATTTCTGGAAGCACAGGAGGTGCTTCAGAAAACATTAAGCCCTCCAGAGTGATTTATAATCTTATAGTGAGGGCTCAGTGTGCCTTTGTATTGCATGCCGTGGGGTAGAGTGGCACTGCAGTGAGTGGAGCTGTAGATGCAATCCGTGTCCCATGTGCGGAGCGAGCCCAGAGCAGCACCAGCGGCTCCGTGCACCCCCGAGGGAGGGGAGCGGGCTGCGAGCCCCCCAGCACTGCTGTCTACACGAGGCACGGGCTGGTGAGTGCAGGAGTCAAGGGGCTGCCCTAGATCTTACCACCAGATCTTGCCCCAGATCTGACCCCCCCTGTGCCAGTTGGCAGATGGTGCTCAGTTCAAGTTCAAGGTGCTGATGGCAATGCAAAAACTGGTGTCAGTGTGCCAGGCCTGGGTCCCAGGGCAGGAGCCTCGAGCCTTGACAGGGAGTGTTCAGCCCCGGATCACCTGGGTGTGGTGGAGGTGCACATGGCAGATTTCATCACCGCCCTGTGCTCTTACTTGATACCAGTTGTTTCACATCCTGGCTCTGCTTGCTCGCGCCTCAGCTGTTGCTGCTAGCCCCTGGGTTGTAAGGGTCAGGATCCAAGTCAGGGTGTGATGTTCTTGCGTCTGAATTTGCTTGTCCCCTCTTGGTGCTGTCTGACTGCAGCACAGATGCTCATCGGTGGTGACTGACCCTTATCGTGGGGGCTTGCTCGGGGCTGCTCAGCTTTTCAAGGGGTAGAACAGACTAAGAGAAGCATTTCGGGAGTCCTTGGGTTCCTTTACTGGAAAACGGGTGTGGTGAGGCTGAGCGATGCTCTGCAGACACCGCCGGCCCACAGAGACAGTGTGTGCCACAGGCAGGCAGAGGTGCGGCGCTGTGCGACCCTCTGCACTGGCAGCAGC
>NW_009201205.1:42478-48620 GCF_000690835.1 Fulmarus glacialis
TTGAAGATAATCACTCACAGGTGTCAAGAGCCTCTCTCCGTATCCGTATCCTGGACGTGAACGACAATCCGCCCGAGCTCGCCACCCCCTATGAAGCTGCTGTGTGTGAGGATGCCAAGCCAGGCCAGGTAGCGGGTGTCCCCCAGCCCTTCTCCCAGGTTTCCATCAGTGCCTGCAGTGGTCTCGTGCTGCGAGCAGCACTCTGGACCAGTGCCAGCCTGCCTGTGCTTCCCCTTCTGCCTGAACATCTTCCTGTGCAGCTGCTGTCACGCTGGGAGCTACTTTGCTGGTGTCCTACAGCTAAGCCCGTCTACAGGGGCAAAGGCTCGTTCCTTGCTGTGGCAGAAGCCGGTGATGCTCTGCGAGCGGGGCCCGTGGGAGGGTCTGCGGATGCAGCGCTGATTCTCACCTCTGCTTTCTCCCTGCAGCTGATCCAGACAATAAGCGTTGTGGACCGTGATGAGCCTCAGAGCGGCCATCATTTCTACTTCACACTGGCACCTGAAGCCACCAACAACCACCATTTTTCGCTGCTAGATATTAAGGGTAAGCTCTGCTACACCCTTTCCAGTACTGCAGCCTCCGGACCGAGTGGCACAGCTGGCTGTGGGGAGGGAGACGGGGCTGTGGGCTTACGGCCCGTCTGTGCCGGGTCGAGCTCAGGATGCTTTGGGCACCCTGCAAGGCTTCTTGCCAACCTGAAATGGTGGGACTGGTCAGCTAGCTGTTTGGGTTTCCTTAAGGAGGCTCTGCCACCTTCCTTCTCTGCTGCAGACAGCTCCAAAGCTCCTCTTGTGCTGTCTGGTTAGCCTTCGACGTTTTCAGGGCTCTTGGTCCCTTTCTTGATGTGAAATCTGCAATCTGCCTGCAGGCAAGGAGATGATGTGGATTTACAGATGAACACGCTCCTGTTTTGAGCGTTACTATTTATCCCTATCCAAGGTAAATCCTGGAGCGTGGGTCATCCCGGGGAGGCCGTGCGGGTGGGCAGCCCCTGTGCCCCCAGCGAACGGGAGCCGCTCAGGAGTCCTGGGAGGCAGTGGGGCCGTGCAGCAGCCAGCCCTCGGGTGGCCCCTGGGACGCGGCCAGCAGAGCCGGATTCCTTGTTAGGTGGTGGCTCAGGAGCACGCTTCCTCTGTGTTTCCTGAGGCTCATCCTGTTCTTTGGGAAATGCAGCCGGGCAGGGCCCATTTGTTCCTCTGGGAAGCTTTGGGGTTCTTTATGCCTCTGGGCTGAGCGGCTCCCAATGACTCGATCCCTGCCTGCTGCTGTAACCAACAGGGTGCGATGCAGGTTTTGCTGGCTGAGCCCTGGCTGCTATTTGGTTTTGCGGACTGCAAGGTCAGGCTGCATTTGTGTGGATGATAACAATCCAGAAAGGTAGCTATCAGGCTGCTTCCTATATTTGACTGGTGTTTTGGGTGAATTTAAGTGCTGATTGCAGCAGTAAGTACAGTAGGGACCCTTGCAGATACTGGGATCTTCTCCAGCCAGATGTGCACTTACTTGTTAAAGGGGCCAGCCCAGATGGAAGCCAGTAGACCACACTGAAATGCTGCTTTGTTTTGTTTTGTTTGTTTTTTAAATCATTTTTTTCTCTGTTTTTGCAATTTCATCTGTCAAAAGTCTGATTTAGTTAGTTCTGAGCTTATCAGAGGAATCCTCTGCTGACATAAGATCCTGCTTGCTCAGTTTTGTTCAGCTTTATTAGGGATAGTCAAAATGGAACTTGCAGCAAAAAGCTTCAGACTTAATCGTAGAAGGACTGATACTGCTTTGTGTCCTAAAAAAGCAGCTGTCCCTGCCCTGAGTCCCTCCCCCCGCACTGTTGGGCAGCTGTTCACAAGACCTTTGCTTCTTACCATGTAAGCAAGCTTTAATCCTCTCCAAGGGTTTGCCCCAGGCCAAGCAATGAACTTCCTTCACTTTCTCTGAAGGACCTTATGAAAACGTGCTTGAGCATGCTGAGTTACACCCTGGTGTCTGTCCCTACCCGGACCCGTCCAGAAGCTCCGAGGGGCCTGGGGCCGTGCTCTCTGCTCTGAGCCGGGATGTCTACCGCAGCTGGGTTGCTATCGCAGAGCCATCACTGCTGCTCTGCCTGTCTGGCAGGAGGAACCTGGCCAGGGGTGGCTGGAGCTCAGCGGCGGCTGTTTCGCTGCCCGGTGCTGTGCGGGGATCACCCCCCGTTCGTTCAGCTGGGGTTCACCAGCAGCGACCTGAGAGCTGGCGCTGCAGGAGGGTGCAGGACGCAGGCCATCTCCTCCAAAGCTGCTGCTCTCTTGAGTGGGACGAGGCTCTCGTTGCACAGGGTAATCCTTTGTGCTAAACGATCCCACAAACTTTGCATGTGGTGCAACACTGCATAAAATGAGTAAAAGCTGGCATCACCTCCCACCTTCTGTTCTCAGGAAAACAAATGCTGTTGCTGCAGGGTTATTCCCAGGGTATTTGGAGACCCTCCCAGTTGCCAAGTGATGCTGTCTTCCACAGCAAGGGGAGGCGGCTGCCTGTGCAGATGGAGGCACCCTTCATTTCTAATGTGTGTGCGTTTTAGTGTCATCTCCCTTCCTTTGATTTCTCCCCCCCGGCCTGTTCTCCAGTCCATTGAGTGCCCTGCGTGCACTCACCTTCGCCCCCTGCTCTCGTGGGTTCCATTGCTGCATCCTCCTTTGTCCCTCCCTTGCCTCCCTCTCAAGCGTTCACCCCTCTTGCACTTGTCTCTACTCCTCCGTATAAATATCAGTAGTGACAAACTGCTACCACCAGCCCATCTGTTTCTTTGTACAAATTTGTAGCCAGTTTTGAAACGTGATTTATAAATATTGCTTTTGCAGCCAAGGAGTGACACTGATGAATGTCAGCACAGATGGATTCGCTAAGCTCTTGCTTAAATCCTTCTTCTCTCTTTTGCTTTGCACCTACTTCCCTCGGCTCCTGCAAGGCAGCAGAAAGCCACCTCAGGAGGGTGACTTGTCCTTAGCATGGCGGGGACCGGCATCCACTCAGGAATGCTCCCGTTACAGGTCGTCAGGCAGGGCAAGAGCACCTGGCCATGGCAGGGCTGGTAGGTGGGGAGCCTGGGTGGTCACGGCCAGCAGCGAGTTAGCTGCGAGCTGCCGGAGAGGTGTCGGAGGCTCCAGGCTGGCCGCGGCGCAGAGGGGCTCCCTCAGGGGGCTGCTGGGTGCGCCCCAGCGGGCAGGGGGAGCGAGGGAGGCGGCTGCTCGGGCAGGCACCTTGCTGGCAAAACTGACCCCGCAGGAGGCTGGAGGAGCAGAAGGAGTGAGAGTCGGTTAAACGTTCAAGTGCAGAGCCCCGTGGCACAGGTGAGAGCAGAGCCAGGCTGGGGAGCGCAGGAGGGCAGGAGAGGATGCTGAACGCTGCCTAGGCTCTTCTAGGGCTCCTTGTGGGCAGCATGGAGGAAGCCTGTAAGGGTTTTAGGGAAAGCCCAGGGTGATCGATGGGGCAGCCTGTCCATCAGATGAAGAGCTTGTGGAGTACCTGCTAGTAAGTGGGCGTATGGCAACGGTCACAGGGCAGCCTGATATTGCCATGATACAGTTTTGACACTGCCACTTGCCCAAACCCTGCTGGGTCAGGACGCACTGCAGCCAAAACTGCACGGAGTGGGGGTGGCCCTTGCAAAGTGCCTGCATTTAACACCCGCAGCCCCGCTCGTCAGCTCCCAGCGGTATGCACAGCTGCCTTGGCTCTCATGCTCCAGGTCAGAGCTTCAAAAGCAAAAGGTGACCCTGCAGGAGACCTTGCATTAGCTGAATTACAGCTGGTTTGCAGGAGTCAGGCTTTTAGAAACAGTGCTGTTTCCTACTGGCATCTCTCCTTGCTTTTGCTCTGTCCAAGGGAGTGCTCAAGCACTTCCTAATTCATGAGACAAGGAATAAATGTCATGTGTGGTAACAACGGCCCCGATCCAGAAGGAGGATGCGCAGCAAACGAAGTGCCTGAAGGAAGAGAGAGAGTTGGAAAAGCTGACCTCACCCAGGTCCAATTGGTGCCATTCCAAAGGCATTTGCCATCCTCTCCCTCCTAACTCAGCTTTTTGCTGGGTCTTTCTGGCCTGAGAAAGTTGATTACAGAAGGATCAATGGCAATTAAAGCCTGAAATCATGTTCTCCAAGAAATGCTAATTGTGTTGGAAGGGATGGTAGAAAGCTTCCAAGTCCAGCAACCTGGAAGGGGTGCTAGATAATATGGAGCGACACATGGAGCTACTGACTCCAGAGCTCAAGAGCTAGGCAAGCAGATGCCTGAACTCTCTGCAGGTCTCATTAAGAGCATGTAATGGGTGATAGAAGATCTGAAAATCGTAACAATCAAAAGCAAAATGTTAGGATTTGAGGACTGCCTCGGGATAGAGGAAGCCTCCTCCAGCCCTGCAGGGATGCTGTTCTCAGCACGAGCAGCGCAGATGCTGAGCTGATGGAGGGTGAAAAGAGCATCAAATCTCCGTGGGGGTGAACGAAAGGTAAATAAATGAGCAGCAGTGGTGCCGTGGCCTGGCACCCAGAGAACTTGGGAGTAGGAAGAGGCAAAAGGGAAAAATCAGATTCTTTTCCTACCAGCTGCACCCGCCAGGGGCTGGAGCGGCGGTCTGCTCCTTTTGGCAGCATGGCCGTGGGCCCGGCCGGGAGCCACGTGCACCTCCCCGGAGCTGGTGTGCCCGGGCACTGGAGCTGCAGAGCCAGAGAAAGGGAAGGCAGACGCTTGTGTGGCCCCGGGAGTGTGGGAGAGGGCAGGGATATCAAAATCCAAACTGGAGGTAGCTTGCTCCTTTCTGCTCTCCTAGTGCTGTTCAAGATTGAGTTATGAGAAAGATTTATTAGTTCTGTCTTTGAAGCTGCCAAGAGCCTCTTTGGAGAGGGAGTCTGAGAGACTTAATTATTTTATTATTCCTAGTGATGTTACGCTACCACCACAGAATATTGCGTTCCTAAACTTCCCTGTTACAGCAGTATTGACTGGTCCCTGTGCACTCAACCCACGTTGGTTTCTACCTTGTCTGGTGACTTGCAGGCAGAGGTGCCGTCTCCTGTCCGTCGCACAAGGTGATACATCGCTGTGTGGTCAGGGAGAAGGTGGCATAGGAAACCTGCAGAGGAAATGTGAGTTTGTGTAGCAAGACGGCAATGATAGTAAATGGTTTGGCTTGCGGCTTCAGAGAACACATGGCACAACCTTTAGAGTGGTGTGACCATCGCACAAAGTGCAACCTCGCGAGGACTGGGCAGGAAAACATAAGTGTGGAGATCCAAACTCGTCTGTGCAGGAAAGCTGTGGATTAACATCTGCTCAAATTTCAGTACCACCTCCTGGGAAACACTGCTCCTCGACCTTGTGACCCCAAAAATGGACTTGGCAGAAATCTGCTACAGAGGAAGAGATAAGAGAGGCTGCAGGGCCAGGCCTGCCTGGCTTTTCTTTGCAACGACTCAGGCTGTGCCGGTACAAGCAAATCTACGCCAAGACACACATCCTGAAGCAACTGCCTTGGGTCAGCTGCATGTAAAGAAACAGCTGTACCAAGAGAAATTACATTGTTTTGTAGGATGTTGCTTTGGATACGTTTTACATGCAGGATACATTTTCCCAGATCTGGGCAAAATTGTCTTCACTTCTATGGTCAAATAGACTACATTGCATGGCAGCAGCACTGCTTTTTCTGGAGTATCTTCGAAGGGCACACAGAAGAAGTTTGCAAGTAACAGGCATGTAAACACCCGACATGGAAAACAGTTGTGCAGGGTGCCTGGGGAGGCATGGGCACAGCGGGTGGGCAGCAGGGCTGGAGCCGTCTCAGTGCCTGGAGGGGGCTGGTCTCTGCCAGACTGGGGTCTGGCTGTGCAGCCTTGGTGAGCAATGTCGTAGGTGTAGACGTGAAATTTCTGTGGATCTCCCTCCTGTAAGTGCTCATGTCACCCTGTTCAAGAGAGAAAATGTAATTTCATGATGTTTGAAGTAGTGCTTTGTAGTTGTGATTTTTGTCTGTCTCCCTAGCGCCGAGTTTTGGGTTACAGAGCAAGACCTCAGCCCCTTCCTGAGCTCAAGTTTCTCAAAGCAGAGCTGTCTGTCATGCTGCTGATATATTTAAGTACTGGCTGGTTTTTTTTTTCTTTTTGGGGTC
>NW_009201205.1:48652-49381 GCF_000690835.1 Fulmarus glacialis
AGGGGGCTCAGCGGTGCAATGCACTGTCTGAGCAGTCTCAGCTGAGCGGAGGTTAGTGGCTGCTTCTCTGCAACTTGCACATGTATTTCCCCTTGATTTCTAGAGACTGTTTCTAAAAATACAGTGTGCTTTGTGGCAGGTCCCCCTCCCTAACAGGAGCTGGAGCTGGCTGTAAACAGAAGGGGAGTCGCCAGCCTTCTGCTGCATTTCCAGAGAGGTGAGGAGCTGGTGCTATGCCTGCATTTACGCAGCGCTAAAGGGGTGCTCACCCGGGCGGCTGGGAGAGCTCCTAAGCACAGCGTTTCATCAGACCTGGGCCAGAGGCAGGCTGAGCAGCATGTGGAGGTACAGGGCTGTGTGCACGGGGATCCTCTGAGACAGGATCTGACCATGAGCTCAGGCTGGTTACTTGACTGGTGTGATGGTGCCAGTGAAGGCCACCTTCCTGGGCTGAGGGTCCTGGCTCGCTCACAGCAAGTGGGTCTGTCCCGTTTGTCCTGTGGCTTCAATTCCACTGGATCCAGATGCCCGAGGCTTATGTTTAGCTGGGCTAGCTAGGAGTGAGTCCTGGCCTCTTGCTGAGATGGTGCGATTAACGTTATTTGTATCTCCCTGCTATGCTGCAGCAAGCTGAGGGAGCAGCACCAAATGAGATCTTGTTACCTTTGTGCAAATGATTAGCATAACAATAATTTTTTTTTTCCTAGCTCATCCTTGGTAGGCAATAAG
>NW_009201205.1:49438-53908 GCF_000690835.1 Fulmarus glacialis
CCTCCCTGCCGCCTGGGGGGCTGGTGCTCCCCTGCTCCTCTTGACAGCTCTGCCGAGTTACCTCTGCGCTGGGGCCACGTGCTGCTCCAGGAGTCTCAGCCACGGTGGCAGACATCCTGCAGGACCAGGTGGCTACCCAGGCGGAGGGCCGGTGGTCCCTGCCTCGCGTACAGAGAAGCTAGGCAACACGTGTGGTGCAGAAAGATCATGCTCTCTGCTGTGGGCAATCCCCTCCATGGGCTGGCGATGCTGCAGCACTCGGATCACGTCTGACTCGGGAAGCATGGGTTGGTGCTCGGTGCTGCAGCCTTGCAGGTGGAGTGCTGACATTGCTGGCAGTATCTCTGTTCTGAGGCAAACTTGTATCGACTTGTACAAGCATTTGCTTTATTGCTGTCTTCTGCTCTGTGCTCTTGAGGACGTTGCCTGCCTGAAGTCTGCTGCTGTGAGTGAGCAGGTATGAGTGAGGTTACCTGGAAAATTCCCTTAATGGATAAAAGATGCTGCATCCAAAGGAAGAGTTTTTCTAGTGACCTGCAGCACAGTTCTGTGTGCATGAATAAGGTCTGGTTTTGAATATCACCCTTGTGGCGTTCAGTGCAGCCTCCAAATGTTGGCTGGTGTGGTTGTCTCCCCACTGTCCTTGCCTTTCCCACGTTGAGCTCTTCAAGGCAGACCTGTGCTCTCAGGTGAACGGGAAGAGATTACTTTCTCCCTGTCTCCTTTATGCTGGAATCCCAGCTCTCCCCAGCTAGGGTGCCAAAAGCTCTGCTCCCCCCAGCAACACGGTTGTATTCTGGCAGCACAAAAAACTGTGGTGGACTGAGTCCAGAAACCTGACGATAGGAAGCAGCAATCTGGTATTTAGCACCATGATAGCTGAGCGCTCTTCTGGGCACAAGCCCTGCACTGCTGCCTCCCCGCTGGGCACAGACAGCCCATCTTCCTCACTCTTGCTGCACCTAGCCATGCTCGGCTCCAGCACTCCACTCTGGGTGGGCTTCGAATCTGCACCTGCGTGTCAGCGTAGGGGTGTGGGTTGTCCCAGCTCCTCCTATTCCACACTGCCGTGAAACAGAGACCAGCCTTGCCCTCGCCTTTGCTGGGGTTGGTTGCAGCAGTCCTGTGGGCAGGTCATCTGTGCCTCTGCCATTTGTACTGGCAGAACTGGGCAAGGGCTGAGCACTGGGATCCCAGCAGACTCTGCCCAAACTGCGTTGCACCCAGCCCTGAGCACCCAGTGGGGAGATGGGCTCTGTGCTCTGCTCTGCCCCAGCGGCTGCGCAGTGCCTCCGGGATCTGCCCCGCTTCCCGTCTGGCCAGTGGATCTTCCCTGTCCCACAGCTCGATGTGTGCCTGCCTCTCTGCTCTGCTCTTGGCTTGCCTCCTGTCCCTGCTGTGCCCCGTGTACTCCCATGCAGCACCCGATCCATACGGCAATTTCCGTGGTGGCAGGCAGTCCAAGAGCCAGAATTAGAATAGATGTCTTTTCCGATCGAAGAGCTGATTGATACAGAAAGGGGCCTGGCCAGCATAAATCAGGTGCAATGAGGAGAGAGTCTGTAGACAGCAGCACCTTGCTGTGAGCGGGCCAGTCTACGTTTTATTAGATAAAGACTGCAGACAGTTGGCAGTGACTTCTGACGTCTAGCCACAATTGTTCAGATACTATGCAATCCCTTCCTGCCCGCTCTGCTGCTGGCTGGCAGTGAGTAGCACACATGAGCAGAGAGCTGAGCTGATTTTCAGTCCCTGTTCCTACCCTCCCTGCTCCAGGTCGCCTGTACACAGCTGCTGCTTGGGTTCGTCTCTGGTGCTGGGGCCCTGGAGCGGCCCATGAAGTGGCTGTGTTAATGGGATCATAATGGGTTATGCTGTGCCGGCTGAGCCCCTGAAACAGCAGGGTTTGAGCAGACAGAGAGGAGGACAGCTGGCTTGGCTGGGAGGCTTGGAAGGAGCTCTGCTGGCTCCTTTGGAAATTACAAAGGATCCTAGGGGTATTTGGCCCTCTGGCTGAGGCAGGACCCTTCACCCATGGCTCTCAGGTTTGGGAGCAGTAACTGCTCTTGCAGGTTCAGTGCCATCTGCAGACCCCGATCCGCTCTGGACTGAGGGGACCAGGTCGGGTCAGGAAGGGGTCTCCATGTCAGCAACAGATTTTTATCCTGATTCCTGCTCTGTGCCACTCTCAGAGGGTCTTCTGGAAGGTTTTTTTCCCTCTCTCTGCTCCAACTGCATTGTTTGTCAGCATGGCTCAGACACTCGCATGCTGTTGCTCCTCTTTCGGATTCGCTGTGCCCCGGGCACGCTGGCAGGTGAGGCACCGGGCTGGCCCCGAGGTGCCCAGTGAAGGGGTGCGTGCTGGAGCGGAGCTGGCCACCTGCAGGCACTCGGGCTGCTGAGGGGCTGTGGCGCAGGGGAGCCATGAGCTCGCTCCCTGCTCCACTGTGATGGAGAGGAGGGAGGCCCCATCCCCTCTTTGGGTGGTTGCTGGAGTTGGTGCATGAACAATTGCTGTGTGAGCGGTAGCAGCCTGCCAGCACCCCGAGTGTTCATCTCGAGTGTGGAGGAGCTCACAGGGAGTCCTGCTGGCTGTGCTATGGGAGTGACTTTGCTGTGGGTTTACTTGTTCCCTGCAGACAACACGGCTGCGGTGCACACGCAAAGAATGGGCTTCAATCGCCAGGAGCAGGACGTGTACTTGCTCCCCATTTTGGTGGTGGACAGTGGCCCCCCGGCCCTCAGCAGCACGGGGACTCTGACCATCCGCATCTGCGGCTGTGACAGCAAAGGGGCAAGGCCATCCAGTCCTGCAACAGCACAGCCTATGTCGTGTCAGCTACGCTGAGCCCTGGTGCCCTCATCGCGCTGCTGGTGTGCGTCCTCATTCTGGTCGGTGAGTGTCCGCCTGTCCCCCGGCCTCCTCCTGTCCTGTCCCATCTCCTTTCCATCCAGCATCACGCAAACAAGCACAGGCAGTTGCTGTGGGCACGGTGCAGGCTCCTCTGCCACCTGTCTCCTTGCTGGTAGCTGCAGCGTGGGGGACAGGAAACCTGGTCCCTGCCAGTGGGGGACCATCGGGGAAGCTCCCATGTTTGCCCCAGCTCCCGTGCGCTGGGCTCAGCAGGGCAGCCAGAGCAGGGCTCCCTGTGCGCAGGCTGCTGCCCGGCGAAGGCTGGAGAGCTGCTGGCTTGCTCCCCGCCTTGCTGGGCGGGAGCCGAGAGCTGCTGTGCCGTGCTCACAGCAGGTGTCTCACAGCAGACGGGGTGCATGTGCATCCCAGCGCGGTGGCCGAGGGCAGCAGGTGCGGGGTGCGCAGTTCTGCTCTTACCTTGGAGCGCCGGGAGGGTCAGCGATAGAGTGTGCCTGAGAGTGTGGGCGGGACGCAGAGCTGGGGTGCACGCAAACCAGAGCATTGCCCAGGTCGGGACTGCGCCCTGAGAATGCTGCTGGCTGCCGCTGGCAGAAGCTTGTGCTGGGCTGCTATGGCACAGTGTGAAGGTGCAGGGGAGGCGTGGGATTGTGTGCGCGTGGGAAGGAGCTCTGCGAGAGGGGTGTTTCAGTGCCCTCAGGTTTAGCATAGGACAGTTGATGGGCTCTGCTGCTGAAAGCCCTGCGGCATCGGTGCTGGCTCACAGCTGGCTCCTGAGGGCTGTCCGGACATCTGCGGAAGGCAGCGCGTTGTTCAGTGAAGTCTGCTCTCCTTGGCACATCTCTGCACCTTGTCTCCTGCTGTGTCTCCGTTTAGAAAACCCTTTCCCACAGGGTGCACTTTACACTGGTTTCATTTTCCAACGCAGCGCAAACAAATTTCTGCCTAATTGCCCAAATGAATAAAGTGCACATCGGTGCTTTAAAGGTGATGGGATGAATGGATGATGATCCAGGACACATCTGCAGCTCGTTGCTCAGGCTCTGTGCCATCTGCTCCACATTCACCCTCCCAACACTTGGCTGCTGCTGCGATTCATGCACCCCCTGTACCTACTCATCTTCTGCAGAATCCATCCGTTTGTCTGTCCAGCCGTGCGTTCATCCATTTGTCCCTCCTGTCTCAGCGGTCGCGCTGCATGGGAAAGGAAGCTCCCCATCTGAAGTGGAGCCTGGGCAAACCTCTCTCCCAGCCAGTGACACAGCACAGCGGCTACTTGATGAGCCTGGCTGATAGGAACCGGCTGGCATGCCAGTGGTCTTGGCTGCGGGGCTCCCTGTGCTGGGGGGTGCTGTGCCTCTGCACCCTGCCACCAAGCATGGGTCATCCTCGCCCCCGCGGGAGCGCAGCTTGCACAAACCCCTGCACCCATCTGACCGCCTCTTCCTTTCCCAGTGCTGGTCCTTCTAATCCTCACACTGAAGCGACACCACAAAAGTCACCTGACATCCGAGGATGACGAGGACATGAGGGACAATGTCATCAAATACAATGATGAAGGGGGTGGCGAGCAGGACACAGAGGCCTATGACATGTCA
>NW_009201205.1:53989-54217 GCF_000690835.1 Fulmarus glacialis
CTGCGCTCCACGCCCTCCCGCAGTGGGTGCAGAGCCCGGACCTGGACTTTTCCGTGTTCAGAGACTATATCTGCAAGAAGGTGGAGCAGGCGGATGAGGACTTCTCCGTGCCGCCCTATGACTCGTTCCAGACCTACGCCTTCGAGGGCTCGGACTCCCCCGTGCCCTCCCTGAGCTCCATCAACACCTGGTCCAGTGGCTCAGAACAGGACTTCTCCTACCTGGGGG
>NW_009201206.1:0-773 GCF_000690835.1 Fulmarus glacialis
AGGGACAGTGGGGACCCCGGAGGGGAACACATGGGATCAGGGGGACGCTGGGTCACACCGGGGCAGGACATGGGGGACCCCAGGGGAACTTTGGGGACCCTGTAGGACACTGGGGACCCTGGGGGCTCTTTAGAGGCCCTGGGGTGACCGATGGGGATATTGGGGACCATGGGGTGACCCAGGGGGACACAGGGGACCCCGAGGGGAATAAGCAGGACCAGGGACAAACCAGGGTGGCCAGGGGGACCCCAGAGGACACTTTGGGGGTGACTCAGGGGGATACTGGGCACCCCGGAGGTCCCAGAAAGCATTTTGGGGACCCTGGCGTGACCCAGGGGACACCGGGGACGGTGGGGGGACCCCAGAGTAACCTAGGGGACACTGAGGATCATTGGAGGACCCTGGGGTGACCCAGGGCGACACTGGGGACCATGGGGGGACCCTGGAGTGACCCTGGGGGGACAGTGGGGACCGTGGGGGGAGCCCAGGGTGACCCAGGGGGACATTGGGGACCATGGGGAAACCAGAGGGACATTGGGGACTGTGGGGGGACCTTGGGGTGACCCAAGGGGACACTGGGAACCGTGGGGGTGGGGGGACATTGGGGACCGTGGGGGGAGCCCAGGGTGACCCAGGGGGACATTGGGGACCATGGGGAAACCAGAGGGACATTGGGGACTGTGGGGGGACCTTGGGGTGACCCAAGGGGACACTGGGAACCGTGGGGGGACGGCGGGGTGACCCTGGGTGTCACTGGGGACTATGGGGGGACT
>NW_009201207.1:0-50923 GCF_000690835.1 Fulmarus glacialis
AGCAGCAACGGCAGAGCTGGCTGCCCACCGCACAGCGGCAGGTAACGGCACCCATGGGGCGAGTTGAGGGCTGAGCCACGCGCCCCGGTGACCCAGCACCCGCCCGGTGTCACCAGGGCCTCTCCCAACCCTTCCAGAGCCGCTCTCAGCACCGCCGGACGCCACCGACGACCTGCCTGTTAACGTCACCATCACCGTGACGGCGACACCGTGACCACTCCGGCTTTCCCTCTTTATCTCCCTTTCCTCCCCTTGTCTCGGGCCACGGGACGGCAGTGTCCGCCTGTGCCACATCCCGCTCGTCCCTTCGCATTAATAAAGCCGGGAAGGCTGGAGGCGTCTCCCAGGCCTCGGCTCCTGCGATGCTGCTGAAGTCAAAACTCAGCAGCTGGAAAAATATCCATGATTCAGACCCGGCACAAAAATTTGGTGGCAAAGGGGTTTTGCCTCTTTACGATATTTAAAAAGGCGTTGGGGGAAATGTATGATTTTTCCCGGGGTGCAGCTGGCTTGGGGAAGGGAAGGGAAAGCTTTTCTAACCCCCAAAATGTATGGAGAACCGGTGAAATCGTGATACAGCCCAGGCAGTAAGAAAGGCGAGAGGCTTTGCCAAAAAGCTCACGCCGGTTTTTACCCATGGCTATAAAAAGCAGCACAGCCCGAGCGCAGGGATGAGCTGGGCGACTCCCAGCGAAAACCCCTCCGGATCAGCCTTGAGACTTCAGTTCCTTCTGGGGCTAAAATAAATATTTAGGCTAAAATAAATATTTTCTCACCGATGGGAAAAAAAAACCCCCAAGGGCCGAAGCTCCGCTCTCAGCCCCAGGGCTTGCGCCGGCTGCGGTCGTGGGTGCTGTTTTGGGATCACGCTGAGTTTTATGCGGTGCGAAGACAGCCACAACGCTTTGGTGGGGTGGGGAAGGGGTCCTCGTCTTCACCCCAAACTCCCCCTTTTCAGGCCAAACCGCAGGATGTTAAAAATAGCGATGAGTGATGGTTTTTCCCCACGTCGGTGCAAGCGTTTCTGGCAGTTTTCTCCTGTATTTGGTTAATAACCTGTTGGGAAGCATCGAGTGATGAGAACCAACCCCGCTTCAGTGCCTGTGGAGTATCAATCCCCACCCCTGCCATAAAGCAGCATCGCTCTCTTTAACAAACCACCCCAAAAAATAAAAACCCAACCCCCAAACCCTGCAAAAACTGCATCATTTCAAAATATATATAATTTCCAAAGGAACACTACAGCTTCTTAGGAAAACATAGCATCTTTATACAACACAACCATGATAAAGGGGAGTATGTGCAGGGTCCGATTTTAGCGAGGTCGTTTAAAAAAATGTGGTTGAATCGCAGCGTTTGGGGAAAACAAAGCAGCCAAAAGGTAAAACCAAACCACTCGCCTGCCGATCTCCATGGGGAGCCAGGGAAAGCCTTCCAGCAGGTCTTGCGAAGGAAAAATCCAGCAAGGGTAAAGCCACACTTGCAAGGAGCAGATGGAGAAAGCCGGGTTTAGGAGAGGAGGAGATAAACGAAGAGGGAGGAGCGGGGCTTTGCAGCGGCTCCAGGGTAGGTGGCAGTCGAAGCCCACGGGTTTCGCGGTGCGAGGTGCCGGCACGGGGTTTGCAGGGAGGTTCACTTAGGCAGCTCAGGCTGGGAGGACGCACAACCCTAAAAACAACAGCAAAAAAATTAATATATTTATAAACAATACAATAAAAAGAAAAAAAAACCCTACCCCAACACTTAAAATAGCCCACAGAGATGCTGCTACCAAAGCAGATTGCAACCTCGAACCGAAATCGCTCCCCGAAACCCCATCGCTCGCAAAGCGGCTCGCTGCACCTGTAGCGCCTTCGCTCCCCGAGGGGTTTGCAGCAGCTCCAGCCAGGCCGGCATCGCTTCCTCCCTTCCCAGCCCCGCGGCCGGCGTTGGCTAGAAAAATACTCGCTCCGTGAAAAGGCGGCTGCACATGTGTCGCCCCGGGGCGGCCGTAATTGTAATTTATGCGCCTCATTTCTGGGGTTATGCGCTCTTGATTTTTGGGGGGGGAGGGAGTGCTTTACAAGCACCGGTTTTGTTTTATTTACTCTGATTAAATTTGGAAAGGGGAAAAAAAAAAAAAATACCCAAACCCTGCAGTTAACATTGCAACACCTACATCACGCTGTTTCCGAGGGGCAGGCAGGTTTCTCACCGCCGCGCGCAGGGCCGGTGGGAGCTGCTTCAACACGACTTGTTTCATTTCAGAGGCTATTCAAGCCATTAGCATTCCCTCGCACCAAGGAGTTAAAAGGGCAGAAAAGTGCAGTTGAGCTGGATTTTGTTTTCTGCGGGAAGGCGAGACAGGCTGGATTTTCGTCGGCGCTTCTGCAAACATAAGGGTTATCAAACACCTAAAGACACAAACAGTCACCAAACTGAGCTCTGCTTCTCTGTACGGACGCAGGTTCATTTTTCTTATTTATTTTCTCATTTACCCACCGGGTTCTTCCCAGAGAAAGCGAAAGAGGTCGGGAGGCTTTCACGCAAAGGAGGGTTCCGAGCACTGCGACGCCGAGCTGCCAGGGAGGCAGCAGCCGTCGGTCATAAGCATCAGACCCGCCTCCCTAAATCCCTGTATCGGACTCCTCGGAAGTGCTTCTCGCGCTGGTAATACACCATGGAAAACACACTCCATATTTCCCATCGTTGTTCTTTATATTATTACAATTCTTTTTTATACACATAACCAGGCTAGTTTCGCGGTGCGTGGGGGGAAAAAAAAAAGGGATTTCAAGGCATAAATAATATAAAAAGGCAACCATTTTTAAAAACAAGATACATTCATATGACACTACTACAAAAAAATAAATAGTGACTCTCTCTGTTATAATTAACATCCCTCCATCACTCCCTTTCAGCGACTCTGCTGTGCAGTTACTGGCGTTAAGTGGGGACAACGGTCACTTCCTCAGGTTTCCTGCAGCTGGAGCTGCCGAAGGTCCGCAGAACCGTTTAAGGTGACTCCGGATGAACTCCATCCTGGTTTTTCCTTACAGTCCTTCGAAACAGGCTGCAGAATAAGGGGACTCCAGCTCAAAATGTGGTTGGATGTTTCCGAGTGCACGCAGTTGTCGCCTGCAAAGCAAGAGCAGGGCGGGTTGGTTGGTTTCTTTGGGGGTTTTTTTGGTTTATTTTGTTTTTTTTAAGTAGATCATCTCCTCTTTCAGCTCAATGGATCCACAAGCCCAAAAAAATTCAGATTAGTAAAAGTGAGTGATGCTCTTTGAGCTCAGGCTCATTCCCACCGTACCAGGCACAAAACATTAGGCAACAGCTCAGAGCATCGGCTCTATCCGGCACTAATATCGAATAGGTCACGCTGATTAGGTCAGCCCAATTCCCACCTACATTTCTGTGCCTGTTCGTGCCTACGGGATGGCTCTAGGCCGTCACGGATGCCTGCTCATTAGGGGAAAACTCCATTAGGCAGCGTTTCAGCAGTTTCGGGAGACGGCGGGCACGCTGTAGGTGCAGCCGCAGCCTCGTTATCCGGAGCGCGCCTGCTTGATGAGCTCCATTTAGAGGCATCAATCACGAAGAGCACGACAGCCACAGGCACCTGAGCATCGCCGCTCCTACTTTCCACAATGGGAAAGGCGGAACGCTTAACCTTTCTCAGAAAGCCAGGTCTTTCGTTGGGCTTAATTACTAGCTTCTCTGCAATAAATTAAGCACCCTACAGCTGCCCTACAGAATATTCCTGGCTTCAAAGCCAGGTGCTATCCCTCTCCGGAATGCCTTACCGTCCGTGTAATCCACGGAGAGCCGGTTCATGCCTTCTCGACAGCAAGGATGCTGGGCGGAGGGCTGCTCCGCTTTCTCCTTGCCGTCCTCCTCCAGCCGGGCGCTGCACTCCGGGACGGTGGAGGCCAAGCACATGGCCACCATGACGTGGTGATTCAGAGGTTTCATCTCCAAACCGTCCTGCTGATAAGGTGCTACGATGGGCACGACGGGTAACGCGTTGCTGCTGAAAGTGCCGTTGGTTTTGGTGAAACACCTGCAGACGGGACATAAGCCAAAGCGGAGTTACTCAGAGCTTCTTCTTTCCACCATTTATCTTGAGAAACTGCAGTTTTTAAGTACTTTACCGCGTGTCGTTCACTGTAACAACAGTCAGAGAGCTTGCCAAATCAGTTTTAAATATATTTTTGGATCAATCCTGACATTAAGAAAAGGATCGAGCGGGGTTTTTTTCTCCCAACAGACAGCTGAAAACTTTCAAAACATGCGCTCGGTTACTTCCCCCATCGATTGTGACCCAGTGACCTGACTTGCGAGTCCATTTCTCCATCAAGGCAGCCCCATAAAACAGGTTTTCACTGCCAAGAAAAAGATCTCAAGTTTGAAATCTAAACAGCAAACTTAAGTACCTTGGAAAATAAATACTAAGCGTTATCGGAGTGAACGCAAATTAGAAAAATATATGCAATATTATAAATATAAACCCTGCCTCTGCTGCGTAACTCAGATTGTGGCCCTGTAATACGTGCATAAGGCTGTGAAATTGAAGTTAAACTGCCAAATCAGTTGTTACAGCCAAGCTATATTAACCTTTAAACAAAAAGGAGCTGGACCTTAAGAGACGTGCACACCATTGCAGGAAGCAGGGAAAATGCCTATAGTGACTGGAGCCCCATGAACAACGTGGCCTCAGTGAACATTTATACAAGCAATTCCTACATAAGCAAGCCCAAAAATCACACTTCGGTGTGGTTTTATACAAAACCATAATTACCGCAAAAGTAAAAGGTTCACTTGTACGGTTGCCATAAACTTTGGGAAACTACCCCCCAAAACGCTCTGTGTTTTGCGGCGCAGAACAGAGATGGATCCGCAGATAAAAGAAAAGCATCGAAACAAGGATGGAAAGCGTTCAAACCCACCGCGAGCCAGCACTACTCTGAAACGCTCCCACGAAGGCTAAACAGGCTTCAAGTTTTTTATATGCTGATATGGATACGACTCAGAGCATTAATTTTTTTTTTTTTTCCTGCCAAATTTAAATATATCCGTCGCCTGTTCTGCTCATGGTGACAAGCCTAATGCATCTTGCTATAGGTAGCCGGTTATTACTGGGATGCTACCTAAGCGCTGGCATTTTGAAATATAAAAATTGATAGTTGGGATCTGGCTGTTCAGGTGCTAGCTTATCTGCTAGCACAGCGTGTTTCTTTAGAGTGATTCTGGCCCAAAATCCAGCAGAGCTGATCATTATGTTGCTGAAAGAGGGGGGAAGATGGACTTTGACATCATCAGTGACAGGGTATCAACCATCAGAGCCTACTTTGATAGCAGCTGAGCCCTCAGCACCAAAGGACTAAACTCAGACGGATTTAAAACCAGGAGACATTAAGCTTGGCAGTCACACTAAGGTCCTGCCCAGGTCCCAGAAACCACTTTTATCCCATTAAGAAGGTCACGGCAATGCATAAAAACCATCACGCTCCAGGGACTTGCCCAACAAACTCACTTGGAGCCTCAGTTTACACTTTCCACCTGAAAACCACCATCAATATTGCCAGAACTGAAAGAGCAACAAAACCTCCACAAATAACATGAATAAACTTTCTAGAGGAGGAACCGGAGCAAGTTTCCCCTCCGGCAGATGTTTCACTCGCAAAGCCAAAACATGCGACGAGGGGGGATTCCTCCAGCGGCTGCAGGATCGCCCCGGGAACCCACTCCCCTCCCGAATGCGGCGAGGACGGAGCAGCACCGACCTTCACTCTCCTATTTTGTCCTTCCGCTCCCATAACTGCCTCCAAAATCATTCTTCCAAGTACCAAAATACCACAGAAGCCACTGAAGAATCCACATGAAACACATCTGGTCTTCAAACAAATCCATTTATTAGTTTGCATTTCTTTCCACAGAGGTTTTGACTGCACTCACTTATTATTTTTAAAAAAATATTCTTAGAGAAACCCATTCAAAATGTTTGGGTTTGCATGTTTATGGGGCTTTCTTTTTAAAGACACAGAAGTCGGTGTAGTTCTTTATATTACTGTACGGGCTTGAATGATGTTTCAAGACAGCAGTTCAGCTTTTTAAGCTTAAATAACCACATTTTGATGGAAACTAGCCATTGGTATATCCAGAGCAGAGTGTGTGTGAATAGTGATGTAAAATCCCTGCTGCAGAAAACACATTCACTGTCAATTCTTGGTGCTAAAATCCTACCAAACTATAATCTGACTTAAAAGCCCACACCAGCATAATTTAGATCTAAAGAGCTGGAAAAACAGACCGATACCGGTTTATCTGAAATGTGTATTTCAGATTTCTGATCAGAATGAAGTGAATTTGCAAAGACAGATCTGCAAAAACGTAAATTCCTCTGCAGCCGTCAGGTATCTAGAAAGTTTTAGTGCAAAAGCACCAGAGAAGAAAAAAATCAGTTCTCAATCCTAACGTAACAAGCGTAAACCACACTCGTCTTACCAGCTTTGTCCACAATAACAAAGCGGGTATCCACGTTTCAGCAACTTCTCTGGCAAGCCTCCACGAGCAGTTACGAGAGCATAAAGTGCTAATTTAAACAGAAGACCGAGGGATTTCACCACCGTAATAATAAAACCTGCTCCGAGATGGCTGTTGCTGAAAACAGCCATGGTAGCCAGCTATTAAATATGCTAAACCTTTAGGATTCATTTGCACATGGTCACAATTCAAACGACTGCTAAATTCAACCCAAATCAGCACCAACTCCCAGGCATTCAGTGGAAATAGGCTCATTTACTAATTAGCAGCGCCAAGCATACGAGCAAGGCCACGTGCACCTGAAATGCTCACGAATTAGAGACCATCGCCCTGCTGGAGATGTTTCCACTTGAACCTACCTTCCTCTGTTACCACGTGGGTGTTTTGCAGAGGGAATTGCCTGGTTTTCGTACAGACGGTGCAATAATTCGAGAGTGGGACAAGGCACGGGTCCTCTCTGCACAAACAGGAGGCCAGACGGAGGGGACAGCCCTTACTGCGTAAAGCAGCTACGAGGTTGAACAAAGATGGGGGAAAAGACTCCAGCCCCGAATTCCCACTTGCCAAAACCTACCGACTTGACCGGGCTAACCTGCCAGGCCTTTCTCCTCCTCCTCCTCGCCCCGGCCATGCCCCTGGTGTAATATTCAGGCACGTTTCTGGTCCTCCCCGTTCCCCTCTCCCATGTCCTCCTTCCATTCCCCCAGCACCAGGAAGGGAACGGAGCGGTCCCGGCTGCGCAGCTCTCCTGCCAAACAGAGGTTAATGGTCCCCTCTGGGGTAGGCAGCTGTGAAGGACAACTTGTTTCTCTATCAAGCAGTCAAATATAGAACAGGGATGTGAAAATTCAAAGTTCAGACCCTGCTGATGACCCATCTGGGAGGAACAGTACAGTTGCAGGGGAGGGAACCCATTCTCCCTGCTTTCTTAAGCAAAAAAGAGCCATTAAAAATTTAAATATGCTTAAAACTGGAAAGCAAGCTCTTAATTACGGCATAACACATACAGCATGTTCCAAATTACGGCCCGTCGTACACATCTTGATGACTGCTGTTACACAGCCTGCCCTGAAAACAGACAATTGGCTTGTAGCGAAACGGTAGCTCGCTGTCCCCAGAGACCAGCCATGACACTGGTCCGGACAAAGTGTGCCCAGCTCTACCTGCGAGTAGCAGCCCGTCTGCGTCACGCTACCGTGTATATTTATGGAAGGAGGAAGAATTTAAAGCCTATTATAAGTTATATTTTAAAAAGTAAACTCATGAAAATAAAGAACATGTTTTCTGCCTTCAACAACAGCTTAATTTGAACTCAACTGCTCCAGATGTACACCTAAAGGCAGCTGACGATTTTAATAAGACAGAAAATTCAGAGCATGATTGAAAAAATCCAGAATTTACCAGTCAGAGCAGTCCAGCACGTCTGACTTTCAGTCCTATTTTTAGTCATTAAAATAACCAGAGATTTAGTCAGAAGCCTTGAAGGATATTCTTTAAAACTTTCAAAAGTGAAAAACCTAATAAAAATCCAGACTCCCAGCTACAACGTAGAAGACAGATTTTTCCCTTATTCTATACAAGAATCCTTTTTCTCACGCAAAAAATGTATCCCACACTGACAACGGCTGGCCAACTACTCCTGAAGGCCTGAAGAACCTCAAATCCCATGTTTTACAAAGAATAGCGTTGCGAAAGCAAAGCTGCGACTCTAGTTCGTTGGTGTTCTTAAGAGAATGGCAGGAAATGTAAAATACAGAAGACCAATTAAATCCTATTTGACAAACTCCATATGGAATGATTTTGTTATCTCGAAACTGAAGAAAACACAGGAAATAAGGTTTAAAAAAAAAAAAATATCCAGTGCCCAACCTGCCTCCCTTCCTAGAGAGCATCAGATCAATATGTTGAGTAAAATGAGCTCTCTGGGTTTAATAACTTGTTTTATTCCATCCCACAGATAATCACCAACTGCTTTCCTTGAGTCACACACTGACATCGAGCTCCTCCGTACCCTCAGCCGGGACTCAAGCTCTCCGCTTTCATTTGCCCCAGCTTTAACACAGCGCAGAGAGTGAGGGCTTTAGTTCCTGAAGGTCCTGCCTTCGTGCGAGTTTTACATCACCTGTTATTGTTCCGACAATTTCGGCAATTGATGCACTCCGAGGGGTCAGCCTGCGGCACTGCTGTGTACATCCCACCGCCCTGCAGCAGGAAGGATTAAAAAAAAAATAATAAAAAAATCAATGGCTATTCGAAAATACAAGAGACAGTCACCGAGAAGGTAGTTCAGCTCAGGCTAGCGCCCCAAGCCCTTTCACTTTGTTTTCAAACTCTAATCACCTTATCAATCTTCAGATCCGTGCCCCGTAACGTGGCATGGCAACACTGAGCTATTATACAAAGTCAAGTGGAGGGTTCTTGCCAGCATGTGTGTCAGAGAAAAGTAAATAACTGCAGCTTAGACAAGTATGTGGTAATTTCCCTGGTCTGTTTTCAGCTTAATGCGCTCAGGTTTAATTTAATAAACACACTGTAAATATGTTTATTTTTAACACTGATGACAGACATGAAAGCAAATTGCTGTTCGTTAGCAAACTGTGCCCGTTTGGGGAGACAGAGTATTAAATTTGCAGGGCTGATGTCACAACATAAACCCATCCCACTTTCCTGTAATTACTCCGATTAGATCAGTTCACTTCGCTACACTGATTTTTGAAACATTTAATATTTTTACAGATGGGGTAATTCCTTAGCCAGCAATGACTCTGGGTGAGAGGGATTTTGTGTTGTTAGTTTTGGCTGAAGGGGCCATTACAAGCAAGTAAAAATGCCCAGATTAACACATACCTCATTGTTAAAGACTAGGCGGACACTGATGCGGGAGACGCTTGAAAACGGCACTGCGGAGCCGGGCTACCGCGCCACATTTCAGGAGGGGAGCCAGTTTGGGAAAGCTCACCTGATTTTTGAGATTTCAAGTGGTAGGTAACTTCTAACAATCCCTGTTTCTGCAAAAACAGGGCTTATCCTTAAGTTCTTGAGGCCGCTCAGTCCAATAGGGAGCACTGAGGAAATGCCTAATTAGTCTTGATTGCCATCCTGGCCAGTTTCTCTCTTCCTCATTTAGCCCAATCAATGAAACAATAAAGAGAGTCCTAACGAGGATGAGAACATCCTGTTCCTCTGTGCTGCCTCACCCGCGTGCCAGTCCCAGTCCTTCTACGTGGGAAGAGATTGCGTGACTCAAACTTTCTACAACATGGAGGGGGGGGCGGAAAAAAACCCACCCCAGTCAACTATTCGCAACGCGACAGCGGCATTGCGTGTCCCACCTTGCGGCACAGAGGAGCTCCAAGCACCGAGACCTGTGTTACCACATGCATACTTACTTCCTTCCAAAGAGGGGAAGAAAAAAAAAAAACCAAACAGGAGGGACAAAACACCAATGCAAGCCCCCAAGCTTTCTCACGGGTGAGCTTTTGAGCACTGCAAAATCTTCCCTTCCTGAGGGCTTGTACAGTTGGAGCTTTTTGGAGAGTTTCACCCCCTGGGAGGTTGGACAGGTTTGGGCCTCGGTTGCTCTTGAAAGCAACCAAAAAGCGGCATTTCTTGCTACCCGAGCAGACCAAAGAGAGAATCAGGTGAAGAACCAACTGGTCTGGACTCAAAGCTGGAGTTAACTGAAGTGGCAACTACTGTGCAAGTGCTAATTTGTTGTTCAATAAAATGAAGTGCTTGTGTTCAATTACTAACACAAACAATAGCCCCATTTTTTTTCCCCAGAAACAGCATGGGTTATTCAGACTTTTGAACTTTTTCTTTCAGTTTTCCTGGGCAATGTTCACAGTTTTGAGTAAGTTTAGCAAGTTTGAATGCAAGCCATCTGTTTCCATAGACAATAATGAAATCATTATTCTCTCTTGGAAACGGGACGCATTTCAGCAAATGAAGTATTTTTCCACAGCATACAAAGGCTGGATCAGAGACTTAAATTAGTTTTTAATTTTATTTTAAATTTCAAAACAAGAAATGAGCCTGTCTCAACAGTCACAAACAAGGGACTAAAAAAAAAAAAAGACAGCGTTATTACGTTGCTGCATTTCAAGATGTATGGGGCATTTTATTTTATGGAACCTCCTGCTACATTCGTGCTTTGCCATAATTAATAGCATTGCTTAGAGTTACAGATCTGAAACAGGTGGGGGAAAAACGGGTGATCCATAAAGCTGCAGAATAAGCAGCTATAATTAAATCTATTTAACTTGAAGATTGAGAAATACCATATGTACAAGTAAAGTATCTCAGCCCAGTACTGAAGCATTCTCAGAGCTTACATGCTGTTAGGAGGAGGGTAGAGGCAGATTTCCCAGAGTAAGTGGAATTCTTGCTGTCATCTGATATTCTCAAATGAAAACCATGATGTTTGTATCAGAAATATCAGCCCAGTTGCTTCCTCTGGGATAAGTGATTTAGTGGAACTGGCTGTTATCAATGGATGAGTATTTGCCCCACCTGAATTAAGTCTGCTTCTACAACCTCTGAATAAATCCCAAGGTCTAGGCTGAGCCTTCCACCCAGTGTAAGAGCTTACGTTCACAAGATGGTGGGGATGTTCATAGTCCATGTGCGTCCTGGACAGGGAGTTGGTGTGCCCTGGGTACAGTCCAGCTCCTCCATTCATGATCCCATTAACTCCATTAGCAACTTTATGATGGACGTGCGGACAGCCGTTGCTGAGGCCGCCGTTGCTGATGAAGTTGCCGTGGATGCTGCCGTTGACTCGGCTTGTGCCGGGTAAGGTCGTGTACTCAATCATTTGCCCGTTGATATCCGCCCCTTGATAGAGATAGCCAGGAGGGTCATATTCTGCAAAAGACATTATTACCGAAAGCATATTTATGGCCAAATGAGAACTTAAACGAGCATCCCTAAGAAAAAAAAGAAACTTATTTTCTCTTTCTACAGCTTTTGTAAATTAACTGCCATGTTTAAGTGCTTAGGATACAAATGTAGAAATGGAAAACAGCCGCATCCTGGAGAACAGACCAGGAACGTTGGTCTGAAAGCTGACGTCAGCCACTATGAAGAGCATTTGTATAATCGATAGGCCCTCTGCTATCTGCTACGCACTACTTCCAGAAAAATATCTCTGGGCCGCAGTTGAAGACACTATCTTATCTTGCAAGAAGTTTTGTTTCATTTCCCTCTGTCAGAGAGTAAGGACATTGAAAAATAACCACCGGCTGTGGAAAGAGCAAGGCTGATTTATGCATTAGGAACAGAAAAGATCACCAAAGAGATTCTGCTAGCACAGAATCACTTGGTGGGTACAGAGCACCTTGCAAAGTGTGCTTAAGCGCCAATGCGTCTGCTCCAGGCTCCTACTTGCAAAGTGGCAGGTTTTCCTTATTAACACCTCTCTAAAAGACTTGGAACTTGAACTCCATTTTACTGTGACGGGACTGAGAGGTAGCAAGGGACTTATCCTCCAAGTGCTGCAGGTTCTTTTTCTTTCCAGATATACACAAGAGAGGGAGAGATCCAGGGTTTAAGTCTCCACATTTTAACAAGTTCTTAGGATTACACACAAGGTCTGCCACTACAATCAGCAGAAACCTATCCAGGTGCTTAAAGTCAAACATAACTTTAAGAAGTTAACTTTAAGAAACTTTGCCCAGGAATTTCACAAACCATTCTTTGGGTGAAACTGCAACACAACTGTGCAGCAAAGCAGCAGGGCAGCGAGCACCAGCGCAAAGAAATGGAGACATCGCTGCTCTTAAAAAACACACATCTTCACCTAAGGAACACCTAGAAAGCACAAGTCTCTAAATAAATGCCAGTTGGCTTATAACAGGAAACTGCTTCCCATTCACAAAATGTAATATGAACTTCAGTAATTTTACTCTGATAATATTTTCATCATGAAAGGAAACCAAAAATAACTCACTCTGCATGGCGTTTTGCTGACGGTTCTTCCACAGGCACATGGCAATGAAAACGATGAGAATAAGGACCATCACCCCAAGGACGCAGCCCACGATCAAGTACAGCATGTCACTGCTCCGAACAGGGCCGTTCGAAGGTCCAGCTCCGCTTCCCCCAACCCGGTCGGGGGGATTTGGTGGCGTACTCAGGTCCTTCACTGGATATTCGGATGCTCCCGGCGTGCGTTTCACTGGATGAAATAAGAGACTAGTACAGGTACGTCCACTAAATGCGTTTTGATAAATGTGTTTTTTCATTATGAAATCAAAGTAATTACTGCCGAGTTAGAATCCTAATGCCTCAAGAAGAAAGCTGCCAAGTCAATATTAAAACCTATAACGAGAAGGCCAACTACTATTGGGTAATAACTATTTGCTTTGGAAAATCATTATTATCCAGCTTGCTAACCCTCTCATTGAGGTCACTCAAAACTTTAACGAGCAACTCGACATACGCATAGCTAGAACGGCACTAACTCCCAACTTGAAAGAGCGCAAATTTTCTACTTCTGAGGTCAGGAAAAACCACAACATGCATTTCTATCGCCTAACCACTGCCAGATGACCTACTTTTATCTGATGTGAACCCTGCTAACCCCGTTTTCAAAACCATACTATTGAAGATACTAAGAGCTGAACAGAAAATCACTGAAAACAAGATGCTGGTTTAACCCAGGAATTAAATTTACATTTGTTTTCAGCACACCACAGCTCAGATTCATTTCATTTGACACTAAAAACCTAAGAGGTGCCTGGCTTAGGAGTGAAGCTGGTCAGAGAGACGCAACACGTCCATGTAGATTGGTAGATAAACTGGATCACCCCCATAAGCCTGGAGGAGATGCATTTTAAGGAAGAGTCAGTATGAACGACAGATTACATCTTGCCAATTTTAAAATTAGAGAAGAAAGTTATATTCCTTGCAAGAGGAAGACCAACCGTGCGTGCAGCCTTGAAGCCCTGCAGCTCCTAGCCCTTCTTTCAAAGGCTTCGCTACTAACTTAGCTAAATTTTGATGCTTCCGCTTCTAGAGGGCTTTTTTTCTTTTTTCTTTTTTTTTTTTTTTTTTAAAAAAAAAACATTTTTTCATAGCACTGCATTTGAAGTTTACTGTCTGCATTTTCCCTTTACAGCCTTACTTGGTTTTAGAGATTAAAGGAGACAGGAATTCTTTGCAAAATAAATGTGACTGCCATATCTGACACTTCCAGAGAACAGTACAAACTTTGTGCCAGAGGCATGCAGGATTAGTGATGGAGGCAGCCAACATAACCATCAATTGCTGTGGTCTGCACTTATACAACGTGTCACAGAGCCCCAAAGACATAAAACAGACGTACAAATCAATTCTGTCATCTTCAAGAGCACGGTTGTCTCCTAAGGAGAGGCTATCAGCACAGCAAAAAAAGAAAAAACAACCAACCCAGAACAACAATACTATCTCTTAGGCCAGGCAAATCTGCAGAGCTTTGCTAAGAGCCTTTCTCGGGAGTGCAACGTATCGGTTTCCATATGTTCAAAACAATCCCAGCTTCGAAAGACAAAACAATCCTCCAAAACATTCCAGAAAATTACGGCCTTCATCGCAGCTGACTTTTGCACTGCAAAAAAATTCAACACACAGCGGATATTTCATGCCACAAAACGCCACCTTCACACGGTCTCGCAGGCGAGCAGACGCGCTATTTCGGTGCTCACCTTTGGTTTCGCAGATCATCACGTTGCTGTACTCGCTTTCACCACCTTCGTTATAGCACTGCATTTTAATGTCGTAAGATGTTTCTGGCTGCAGGTGATTTATCAAGTGCCATTGCTTCGTACCTATGAGGGGAGAAAAAAAATAAATCAACTGCATTTCTTTTACTCACATGAGCCAGAATCAGGTACGAGTATGTCGCAGCGTCTTTCTCTATAAAATGCAGGGGTATTGCAGCTTTTCCTGTTAGCACAAAAGTCTTTGTTAACCATTTACAGACTTATCTGAAATCGTAAGACTCGCACTGTCTTGCGAAAGAGATTCTTAGAAGAACCTTTTGATGAATCAAGGCGGGTTTCTTCCAGTACTTTTTCAGTTGATTTTAAAAAAAAAAAAAAACAAAAACAAACAAAATCTTTCTCTACAAAAACCAGAAGTTGCTAAACTCAAAAAACAGACATCCAAGTTTCCAGCATCTGTACAGTTAAAATCAACACAAGTTCTGTTCATCTTAAATACGAAACTGCTGAAGGGATGGGTTTAGGATGGGTTATGTTAGCTATTTACAATACGCAGGGCAAATAACAAGGAAAAACTGGCACAGAACACAGATTAAACTTGGGACAGGGGAAAAACTTCACTGTGATAAGACCCTCTCCCAGTTTGCAATCCCGCAGGATCCCTAGAGATGCGAGGTACCGACTGAAGCTGCCCGTTTTTCGCAGGAAGGATACATCTGTGTTGCTCAACTTAGCCGAAACCGCAAATAATTGAACGTGCATTTTATTAAACATACTAGGAAACAAAATTAGACAGCGAGGCTGTCTCTCACGCTGCCTGCCCCTGCAGAGACGGATCCCAAGCCAAGCGATCTTCTCTAATAGGACGGTTTTGTCATCTCTGGCTCCCGGCCAGCATTTCATTTAGACACCCTCCTGAAGTACTGAGCACTTCAATATAAATCACTCTCAGTTTTTACTTTCACGGGCTTGTGACAAATTTTAATAAACAGCGACCCTTTTTTTTTTTTTTGGGAGTTTAATTAACTGTTTGAGCGCTCTTAATCCCTCTTGGAAAATACCACCTTGAACTGTTTCCACTGTTTCTAAGAAGCTGTCATACCACCTACTGATTTAAGCATTAATAAAAAAAATAAAGCCTGCGCGGCTGGCGGGGGCTGTCACCATGACTCTGCTCGAACTTCTCCGGGACCCAAGCCCAGGTGCAGATATCCCTGCCCGGCCGAAAAAGGGCAGGGGGTACGCAGGAGGACCCCATCTCGGTTCGGGGATGCACCGCATGGTCTGAGCTCCATCCCTTGCATTCCGGGCGTCCCAAGTGAGGGCAGACAAGCCCTGGCTGAAGCTGGAACCGGCCTTTCCCTAAATCGCACGTTTTTCCAAGATCCATACTTGGTTTTCCCGTCGCCCCCACCCCCAAGCATTCCTTTCGGTAATTACTACACCAGGTTTTAGGTTTCCGCTTCAAACCATTAGTGGAACTGGAATCAGTACAGGCACTTTAACTGTCCTCTTCGTGCACCATTAGCAAGGAAAAACATTTAAACAACTGACATCAGACTGCATTTACATTTAAAATTCAATCTCTAGGACCCTCAGAAACAGAGAAATTCAGATCATCAATGCAGGACAGGGCTGATTTTGCCTTGCTTTTGCTGAAAGCTGCTGAAAGATACTGAGGAGCCATCTGAGTCAAGCTTTTTGCTTGTTTTTTTTCTTCAAATAAAATCTGATTTTGCCTGTAGGGGCATTTATAAGGAAAAAAAAAAAGCTTTCTGCAGAGTTTTGAATGTCTCGAAAGACAAGACTTAACAGGAAACGGTAAGGAAAGCCTACGGCAAGTACTTAGCTAATACAGGCATCACAACACTTTTTCCACAACTCATGCAGTCATTTCAAGATAAAATTCCCTGTCAAAAAACAGATTAATTCAAAGGTAACAGAGGGGAAAAAGTGAAGAACAAGTGATTTATGGCAAAAATACCTTAAGTCACATGTTTCTCTACATATTTCATATCAAATGCTTCCCATCACACTTTAATTGAAAATAGTTCTCTTTCTTTTTCCCCCCTGAAAAGCTAATTTAGGGGAGCACAGTAAAGAAAAGTTTAAGTTTAAATATTTCCACCAAATGAGTTTCTGTTCCAGGCTTTGGCAGAGCAGAGCAGCTGCTAATGGTTTCAGACTGCCACAAAGAGTTCAATACACACACACTCTCTCGGAAAAAAATCAGAAACAAGCTAATTTCACAGCACAGTGGAGCCCACTTAAACAACTAACTGCTTAGTGTATAAGATTTATAAACACATAAGTTCTGTCTAGCAAAGGCTAAAATACATTTGCAGATGAAGGTGCAGACTGCATAAGCTTCTTTAAAGCAATCCTCTGAGCCGAAACCCTCGATCTTTAATAGCTTTATAGTGTGCAAAAGCTTATGTCACGCATCAAAGTACTATGCGGAGCATTGTCTAGCAGGGGAAAATTTTCAAAATAAAGGCCCATTCCTCTTGTAACTGAAATAAACGAGGGGGAAAAATAATTAACGTCATTGGGACAGAATGAGATCACTACGTTTACTCAGCCCAAGCAATAAGGACATTAAGTAAAATATTTTTAAAAGGGTTTTCCACTTCTGGACTAATATAGACATTATCTAATAACTTCTTCCAGGAAAATGATGATCTAATATGCACAGGGAAAAAAATATAACCTGATTAAAAGGCAAAGTGAAGCACAAACATACCTGCATTTGCAGCGTACTACAGCACTTGAGGCTAAAAGTAACTTCCTTATAGCAGGATAAGCAATTAAACAAGGTAAAAGGAGAGAAGGGCAATTACACACAAGGTACCACCTAGCTTAGAAAATCCGTGCTGGGGTAAACAATTTTAAAAGCCAGCTAGTTATTAGTACAGTCTGTAACACAGACCCTGGGTTAAATCTCATTTACCCTGCTTTCTCTTTACTCAAGTACTTTAAGCTAAACCAGTTTAAATAGACCTACATTAAGGATTTGCAGCAGTATAACAAGACAAACTTAAAACCAGTATTTAGTTCTTAAGTTTCTATGTAGAAGAGGCTTCAGAAACAAGTTCATGTGTGGGCAGAACTTGATGTTATGTAGTTGAGATAGCTACTTCTGTGAAATATATTGTAAAGACTTAGTTTGGGAAAAGCAGTTTAGATTTCATATAAACACAGCCAACATGGCTACACAATGTTCTTCCCCATCGAGTAGTGTTATTAAGCTTGCGTATACTGCGCCGTACCTTCCACGATATCTCTCTTGTAGTCACTATCGTTGTCGCTGTCCGTAGGCCGATAATAGATATAAAATCCTTGGATGGGCGTGTTGTTGTTGCTTGATGTAATATACTAAAAGAGAATTTTAAAAGACTGCGTTAGAGAAGAAAAATTTTAATTGAGTCCTGCTGTGCTGTCATCACTGGATATCTTATCACCTTGAAACATGTATTCTTTTAATAAGGTTGTGCAAGCAAGGTGTAGGGGGAGGTTTGCACAGAAGCTACAACAGAAAAGAGGATTATCAATTGCTGTGGATGTGCAGACACAGCTAAGATGAGCCCAACGCCAGGGGTTCTCACAGGGCTGCAGGAGAGCGCTCTGCCACCAGATGAAAAAAGGAGGGCAGCACAGGGACAAGAGACTGAGCTGGGGCTGACGCTTTCCTCCCACATCACTTTCCAAACCGTCAATTAGGGTTTGACCACGAACGGCCTGAAAATTTGCGTGATTAATGGAAATGGAAAAGTTAAGACCATTTTTACTTCAGAAAGAGTTAAGGTCACTCCAAAATTCAGCTCAAGAATATTTTACGTTAAGTTATGCAGCCTCCTGAGGAACTAGAGGTTATTTTAAGTTTATTATCCTTAACATCTCTTAAGGCTGAGCTAGCAGAGCAAACTAACACTGGGAACTCTACACGTTAAATCCTCCAAAGTATACCAGGGGGTTAGATTTCAAAACAAGAGCAAAGAATTTCTGTGGGTTTCACTAAGGACTTTAAAGTACTTGTTTACAAAAGACGAGGTAACAGGGGAAAGGAAAACGTTTCTCTAACATGAAACCTCTACTGGATGCGAGGGAAGACGGCGGGTTTCAAACACAGCACCCGCTTCAAGCCATCGCAGCCCGGATTGACAAAAGCAACAGGAATTGCAGGAAACGAAGCCAACTCGCTCGCAGCTCATGGCACGAACAGGGATTTGGACAGAGTTAAGCCCACTGGTGCCTCTTGATATGTCTGTGCCAAAGCAGGTGGACTGGGGCAGCTGCAGCCTGTCACTGGGGCTGGCAGTCGGGCTCACATCTGGCGTAACCCGAGGAGGTGGTGCGTGGCATCCCCAGGGAGCTGGAAGGGGAGGGCGAGGTGGAGGGAGGCTGGGAGACAGCGCAAAAGGGAGCAAACAACCGACAGGGCTGTCTCGGAGGAGGAAAAAGGGTTTGGAAATGGGGGGTAGAGGGCTCGAGAAGCATTCGGCCCAGTAAGTTACCCAATTCTACCATACAAGCATGAAGCATCTTAGCCCTCTTCTAGGAAGAGGATCACCTCTGAGTCTCGGGGGGGGGAACCACCACTCACTACACTGCAATCAGCTCTTAATCCTTGACTTTCAAGAGCCAAAGCAGTAAAAATTGGCCTGCAAAGGTGAGAAGAACAGGAGACAATTATACCTACCGTCCATTTTAACATGATCTGAGTGTCACTGATGGCTTCGGTATAAGCAATGTGAGGTCCTGTGATAGGGCGGTTGGAAAACCGGCTGGTAAATCCGGCTACTTGGTAAGGGCGAGATGCTGCACTGCGTGGGCTCTCCCCATAATTGTTCACAGCAATCACACGGAACCTATACATTTCTCCTTTTAAGGGAAAAAGTGAAAGAAAGAAACGTTGTAGCAAAACAAGCACTAGAAACAGGATTCAAGGAGAGACTAAACAGATTAGGAAGTACTTTTTGCACAACACCCAATTAGAAAAAACATAGGACTCATTGCCACAGACTAATGTGGACATCAGAAATATAAACAGCTTCTAAAAGTCATTAGGGAAATTCACTCCAGAAAAATCCAAAGGCTTTTACACACAGAGACAGAGTTGCCTCCATCAGCTCAGGAAGTCCCTGAACTGCAAGCCGGTGGGCACCGAGAAGAAGCTTCAAAGGATACCTGACCTCATCTGTTCCCCCTACTCTTGCACTCTTCCCCTGAGCTTTCAGAGCTGGACACTGGGAGAAACCAGAAATCAGGACAGACGTTTTGCCATTAATGCACATTTCTCTTTTTGCATTCTGAGTGCTTACTAGAAGGACAATTAAGTTAAAAATAGCAATAATACACAACCCTCCTCTCCACAAGAACAAGTATTAAATTATGGTGGGGTTTTTTTTTTCCACTTGGAAAGCCAGAAATCAACTTGAAGTCATGTAACGAGCTCATATTCCACAAAAAAAAAAAAAAACAACAAACCAAAAAAACCCAGAAACAGCATAATCCAAGCAGAACTTAAAATGAAACAACCAAAGAGTTGCAGTATTCTCTCAGCAGAAGCACAGTCATCTAAGCAAAGACACCAGCAACAACAGCTGAGGTGAAGGAAAGATCGTTTTTAATACCTGGCTCCAAGTTACGAACTTCCACAGACAGCTTGGAAGGAGAAATGTTATCAGCTGCAATCAGCCAGTCACTGTTTCGACCCAAGCGTTTATACTCCACTTTAAAGGCAGTAATGGGGGAGCCACCGTTTGCTCGTGGTATCCACGTGACGTAGACGGATGATTCTGATGCTGTGGAGATCGTGGGTCGGTCGGGAGCTTCTGGAACTGAAAGGAGAACTTGAGTTACAAGAGGATTACAGTCAGCTGAAACTTCATTTTCTGTGGCAACCAATTAAACTAGTTGCTGATGATTAAATTAGACTTCATGTATTAACGAGGAGAATCTTAAATCCTCCTGTAATAACTACTCCCCTTACTCTTCTGGAAAAGGTGCTTGAAGAATAGAAAACATAGGAATCAATTACTTTATCAATACAACAATCAAAAAGGATATGGTGTTGCACTACCCCAACCCATTTCTACATAGAAACAGAAACACATTCTAAGGGAACAGGAAAAATTTGGTTATCATTTTCAAAACCCCAAAATTCCCCCAGACCCAATGAGACTTCAACCCATCCACACTAGAGTGCTGTATTGCCAGAGAAATGAGAACAAAGAGCAAACAAAGCATGCAATGATGATATACTTACTGAACTCACTTGACGTTACAGACAGCAGGGGAACAGAGAGAACGGAAAGAGGTGGTGTTAGTAAATCTGGTGATAACCATTCTGACGACCGATGAGAGCTGTTAAGGCTTTACTAAACTAGCTTGTATTCATTAAAACGGAGCCAGTCACTGATGAGAGGAGGAACTGAGCAAGGAACGGCAAGTCAGCAGCTTTGGAGACACGAAGCAGGCTGAGCATTTGCAGCTAGGCACACGTAAAGTGTCCCCTTGCGTGGCTCCTCTGATATTTAGCACCGTCACAAGCGTGCAACGCTCCTCACCTGCATTATTAATAAACCTCTCCACTCCCCTTTGGTTTTACCGAAACGTCAGTCACCAAATCACCTTTGAGGTCTCAGTCCCTGAGTAAATTTGCCTGAATCAGGTCAATGAGTTCAAAGGCTGGGGTGATGACAAAAAGGACTATAAACCTTCTGTTTTCACTGGAAACCAGTCTAAAAATCACAATGTTGGGAAGCGGTTGTATCTTCTTCCTATCAGAAATAAGCCTACCCCTGGGAAGCCACAGGAAAACATTCAGAACAGATAAAAGAGAACTTAAAACTCTGACATGGGCATCTCCCATTTCCCTTCTTCCTCTGGATCTTTCACAGTGGAAGAGAAGAGAAAAACAGAGCATTTCGCAAAAAGAAACTGCAGGTCTAAAAATCAGCAGCAAGAACGTGGGTTACACATGAAAGACCTATCTCATTTTTTGAGAACCACACACGCAGGTAACAGCATCCTTGAAAATATTATATGTTCACTAGATTAGGGCATGCGCTTGCTAAACTCATAGCTTCAAATACCCCACCACAGATGCCGAAGTCTGTAAGAAATGCGCTACTACTTGGTGACTTAACACTGCTGTGGAAACCTGAGGTATCAAGGCAGGTACTTAAAATGCTAACTCACTGACTGGAATAAGGTAATCTTTCAGTTAATCCCAAAAGCACGAACTACGATCTTTTACTCTGGAAACACACAGAAGAACAGAAAATGTGGCAGATATCTGACCTCACTCACAGAATTCCACAAGAGAGGAAAAATATATGTATCAAAGAGGCCTAGGGAATAAATAGGAAATAAAGGAGATAGTACAAGCACCTAGAGCAGTAATAAACACAAGTCAACTTAGATGCATCTGTTTGCAACACAACTTTTAGCACGTGGATTACAAATCATCCATACGCTTACCTCCGCTGTGTCGAGACAGGTCTGGAAGGACAACACCGAAATTATTTGTGCCTTCGTGAATGATGGGATGTTTAGGAATGCCTACTGGTGGAGACGGAGCCTGAGTGTTTTTCGAGGATGATGTTCTTTCTACGAAACATCCGATATACAGTACATCAGCTCAGGGATCAGGTAAGAAAATGCTGTTCGTTGCCTCTCACAACATGCTCACTCCACAAGATCACTCACTACAGCGCAGGGGACTAAAGCCCTGGCTCCAAATCATGAGCTAAACAGTCAGGATAGCAATTAGGGAGTTTCTTCAGGGGAGCAAGAGAAGAGACTTCCCCTATCAGCCCAACAACTCGTGCTGCGGGTGAGTGATCATTCATCTGCGGTACTAATGTCTGCAGTACTGCACTTTGCCGTGATGCCGCCGGCTCCTGCCCGGGTTTCAAAGCCCTCTCCCATCACGAAATCAAAACAGGTGGTGAAAATTGCACACCGAAATCCGTATCTAGAGAAAGAGGTTCAATAAAAATGCTATGGAAGCTGGGTTTGGCCACAGCTGGACCCAGGACACTGGGCTGAGTGGACTTTTGGCCTATGGCAGTATGTATGCATCATGAATGCACAGATTTCATGAGTACATGACATTCTTAAGATTTTAAGCTATCTGGTTCTTGTACATTAGTACGAAAAATATCTGATTGTTTGTATTCTTAAGAGTACAGCCACCAGTGTCCAAGCTTCAAAGAAAAAAAATTACTTTGATTAGAAATGCTCTTTTGCTTGTCGCTATCTGCACGCAACTATCAAAACAGCTGGCTTCTGGTCAGCTGAGATATTTTCACTGAAGTGTCTGCAAAGCAAACCAGAAGCAGTTTTGTTGATACATGAAAACTTGATGGTGCAGAGAGTTTCTTTTGTGATACTCTGAAAAACCTGGACAAGGACTAAGGCTGACTAATAAGACAGGGCTGCTCCCTGACTTAGCTCCTTTAAGCAAGAGGAACCTTACAGTATAAATCTTAATAATCAACCCAAAAATAATATTATCGAGCTTTTAATAGCTTTTACTTACCAACAGCCCTGGTAACGCTCAGGAAAGTTTGCCCCACAGCTATTTTAGTTATTAGAGGCTGTTCTTTAGCAATTAAATTGCAGAGCATTTCATATACAGCTTAGCAGACAACATACAGTTGATGTAATTTAAATAAATGTCCTCTCGAAAGCCTAGGACACAGGGCACATTGTGCTGCACCTACCTTTGCTGGTGCGAAATGTCAGCATAGCAGGCTGGCCTTCGCCAGCAGCACTCCTCGCCACCATTAAAACTTCATACAGGCTGGAAGGCTCCAGCTCGGTAAGCCGCAGCTCGTTCTCACTGCCAGGGACACGCACCGTGTGCCAGCTTCCCACTGCACTGATGCTGTCGTCCAGCTGCACAGGACAGGGAGGGAAAGCTCAGCATCAGCAGTGAATTGCATCGCCTCCACGCACAAGCATCCAAAGGACCTCTGTCACTTGCCAAAACTCCTTATGTTTTCCTGTATCTACCTACGGTTTGTCTCCAAGTGCTTCTGCCACAAAGCAGCGCTTTTGCAACTACCTTCATGGTGCTCCTTCGATAAACTTGACTTATCTTCCCTCTCCATACACACGCGCGCACTTGTTTTCGGAAAAAAATGGTCATTTTCACTTGTGGCTAAAACTAGCAAGAGACCAAATGATTTTAAAGACTTCAATCAGCCTTTAGCTGGCAGTGTGTGTGACAGTAAAGGGCTGGACCCAACACCCTAATGAGAAAGATATGTTCCCTGAACTATCCCAGCTTTTCCTGTACTTAAGCATTTTAAAATATTTATTGGCTAAAATGGGCAACAAAAAGTTACTTTTCGAGGCTGGAAAAAAAGTCAGCAGGGATACCAAAGATTTGGTTTTTATTAATGCATCTTTTTTTTTTTTTTAAAAAACACTTTTTAATTTAACAGTGACATCACCAGCTCCATTTAAGAAAGGAAAGCGATTCAGGGTAGTCCCTTAATGCTTGACCTTTGCAGGAAAACATTACCCCAAATCCCAAAGGAAAAGACAAAGATTCTACCAAAAATAAGCTACTAAACAATATAAGACTTTAATAAACATGGAAGGCAGATTTAAATGCCGTGGATTATCAAAGGCTATGCCAGAGGACTTTGTTCAAGTATTTTCTTCTGAAGCAACCACTCTTCTAAGGCTTTTATTCCCCCAACTTTTTTTCCCCCCCCTCTTTAAAAGAGGGAAATCAATAAAATAATTTAATGATACAAAGAGAACACCGTCCTAAAAAACCATGGTAAACTCCCTAGCGAGAAACACATGAGTGAGCACATTCAATGTGGAAAGGATTGTTATGAGTGAAGGGTAAGCATCAAAAAGGTCAAAGTAGGATTCAAAGCTTTCAGTGCTTATGTGAACCAACCACCTTTGGATGAGAAATTGTATCAACAGACTTTGGCACTAGGTTTTCAGGAACTAACAGGTCAAAAATCTAAGCATTCCCTCCAGGCTAAGACAAGATCAGGATGTAGAGGATTAAAAAGCTTATGAAAAATAAACCAAACAGCTTTGCCACGCAGAAAACTGTTTGCTTGGAAGAACGGGCACAGGCATTGCTTGGTTCTGATTTTAATCAAAAGAGCTCACTGTTGACACACCATTTTTAAGGACATGATAGGTATCTGCTTAGGAAATTTTAGTTCACCTTTGTGTTTGGTAACTTCAGTTTAATAGTGTCTCTTTGGGACGCAGAGTAGCAAACTCTTTGACATATTAGGCTAATACTCAGCTTCCCTTCTGATCTCAAGCATACCCACCAGACTCAAGCTTGCTCACACAAATGCTTTTTTAACATCACTGAAGTTGTGTGCAACATGCCCTTGAGCCCCATTCCCCATAGACCATAACGATACTGTAAAGGAATTAAAAGCCCAGGCTCTGCTGAATATCTCTCACTTAAAACTAGATAGAGCAGCGTACTTGTGACGAACTTCAGCCATCCCTAAAATGAGCTGCCTGTGTGGCCACGGTAACATTGTGGTTCAACTATATTCTATATTCTCTCCGGCCTGACACCACATTCCTGTTAACGCCAGCACTCCAACAGTTATTGGTTCCTTGAGAAACCTAAAACAATGAAATCCATCTGCCGCGGTGCGCTGCCTCAACTCTACGGAGAAACGTTACCTTGCGGTATTTCACAAAATAGGCATTGATGGGCAAGCCCCCATCCCTCCCCGAACGCCACACCAGGTTGTACACGTCTGGCTTCAGCGTCTGCGGGGGGCTGAGGATGATGGGGGCTTCGGGGGGAGCGGCGGCATTCGAGGCTTTTTCCGTTGCAGCTGCATCCAAACGCAATTTTGTTGGAGGCGAGCTTGAAAACACCATTTCTGCACCAAAATCACCGTCACTTTCATCGCTCTGGGCAATCTCCACAGGAGCCATTTCTTCTGCTTTCGTGCCAGTTTCTAAAGGAACGGTAAAGGGAGGAGTCTGGTTACATCTTCAAGATGACGTACATTTGCCCCGCACAGAGGGGACACTAAATCATTTAAGAGCGTCCTTTCCAAACAAGCCCTGCTGCAAAAACCCAGTTCAAGAGATGCCCACGCAGACCTGAGCCCGGTGCCAAGCTGCGCCCTTGCATGCCGGCTCTTTACTCAGGGCAGAAGAGTGTTTTTTGGTTTGCTGTTTGGTGGTTTTACAGGGTTTTTTTGTTTGTTCGTTTTTTATTTGTGGTTTTTTTTTTTTCTTCTCACAGTAGCAAAGGGAGAAAATCTGAAACACAACATCTGCAGGCACAGTTTGACTAGCATCTCCGATAAATTAAGTAGTGGCAATGCATGTTAAAAGAAAAAAATATATATAGCTACTCTTGTGACACAAATGGAGTAATTTTAAATTAATCACAGTTGTACAAGGAACTTTTCATGGCCTGAATTGGCGTGCACACAAGAGGACATTCTCCTACCTCAGTTTCTGAGGTTTTAGCTGTAATTTCTATCAGCTTTGAAAGTTGCACAACTCAACTACTTCTATTGAAAATTTATGCTGAGAATAAACTCAGTTTACAGGCAGATCTAACACGCAATTTAATACCAGCGCATTTCTAGAAATCCTGCTCCAGCCTCCTCCATCCTATTTACTTTGCCTGGTATGAAAAAAAATACATATAGAGTATCAGTAGTTCGAAAGAGGCTGCAAGACAAAAAGAAAAAAAAGCACTGTTTGGCTGATGCAGGGCTTGTCAGCATTCCAGGCAGGAAAGGGGTGGCAGGTTGGACATCTGAGATTATGCAGGACAAGTAAACGTCAGTGCTTAAAACGAGAACGTTTGGGAACCAGTGCAGCTCCTCAAGGTTGCATGCTGCAGCGCCGGACTGCCAGATGTTCTTAGCCCTGTCCCTCCTTTCAGATTTGTGTAGGTTTATGTTACATGCCGGGGTCTGGAAGGGGAAGGGAATGAAGGGAACTTGGTTTACAAAACAAACAAATTCCTTGGTAATGTAAAGCCTAGGCACTGTTAGCCTGGCTGACTCAGATTCCTCCAAACCTCCATTAAAATACCAGCAGCAAGTGTGGCTGCTATTTTTGGCCACTTTTTAAAAAGCTGGGAAGGAAAGTTCTCTTTTCAAATTGAAGACATGCTCTCAGCAAGCATTCCTTGTTTGTTTCTTCCTATTTATTTAGCAATGCCACAAAATTCGGAGACGGGAAGAAGGGAACAACGCGGGGAGGACATCCCCAAAGCCAGATGGAGTTTGCTTAAAATGTCAGACACCCCCAGAACAATCTCCAAGCGAAAGGGTATCTACTACTGTCAACGAAGCAGTGGGAAAGGGATGCACCGCCGCGCATGAATATTGGAAACAAATGCCGTATCCGCTCGAGGAGGCAGAAGCCCACGGCATTGTGGTGGACCCGGAGAATTTGTGGGTGGGCACAGTATGGTTTGACGCCTGCTGGCATGGGGGAAACGGACTCTTGCGCGTGGAGAATTAGTTGTGGTTTAGGCTGGTGACAGGAGACCTGCAGTCATCGCTGTGTTGATTGCTGTGAGAGGGGAGTCGTCAACAACTGGCAAGTAGTTGGTATTTTTGCTTTGGAAAACAACCCCCGGGTAACAATTTCCATTAAGCAATTCGGATCTAAGCAATTTTTTGCTAAGTTCCTGGCATAATTGCTACCCATATAAACCAGTACATCAGACTTCTCTTTGCTGCTGTGTCATTATGCAACTTTTTTCGGCTGTTGCTTTTAGTGCCATCCCTTTCCCCTTAGCCACTGAGCCTTACTCTTCTTCCTCAGCTTCCCAGCTGCATTGTGAAACATGAGCAGCACCGAGCTGGGTCAGACCAAAGGCTGTACGTGCCCAAAATCCTGCCTCTGACAGCAAGCAGAGAAGGACCGAATGTCCCAGATTCAGGTGTTACAAGAATGTATTCATAGCTTTTACTCGCATTCTCCATAATACCCAGTACTTTACAGCTCACTACTCTGTCTTCCCTTCATCTGTCTCATTCTGAAGCCCTCACCTTTTCAGCCTCTCCTCCTGCAGAAACTATTCCACACCCCTACAAACCCAACTGCTGCATTTCACAGCACCTTTTCTAGTCCTTCTACACCCTTCTTGAAACAGGAGTGCAAACACACAAGCAGATTTCAACCTGCTGGCATGCCCTGGGTTTGCATGGCAGCAGAGCAACCTTTGTATTTAGTCTCCGCTGTGCAAACAGATCGCATTCCCAGGCGTTGCTTCCCTGCTTCTTAAAAAAAGAGAGGATCCTCCCTCCTTACGAGCTCTCCAAGTACCGTAGCACAGGCTGGGAAAGCACTCCGAAAATCTGAACACAGCAGATCAGTGAAGTCACCCACGCCTGGCAAGTTTTTCAAATCACCCCAAGGCTTCTCAGAGGTGCCCGGCTTCTACAAAAGACAGCTTCAGCCTGCTCGCCACTGTATCACCTACCTACCCACCATAAGTGCTACTCGTTCTTGTCTTTTATACTAACCTGCCTGCTACTCAGACTTCTGGAGTGTCTTTTTCCCCTTCATTTCCATTAGATGAAGTTATCTTGGAGAATTAACCCTGTGTTTAGTAGCTCTGGGAAGCTACTGCCATGCATGCAAACACCACAACTGTCTAAAAAAGACTTAAAATAAGCGCCATGGGGATAGGATCCTAAGGCTATTATTTTACATTTTGGTGGTTTCTCACTTTGATGGTGGCTTAAGTTGCCCTGCCCGCTTTTAAGACCATGCAATGAATCACTTCATGGAATAGATCCAGCAGAAAGGAAAAAAAAAAAAATTTTTCAGCTAAATAAGCTCTCTTACTGTGTGCTTGCACTAGGCAAATTCCAGGAACAAGCTGCTGAGGCTGAGAGCTGCTTAAGTTGATCCTACTACTAAAGAAATGCACTGGAATCACAGCTTAAGTCATTCAGGTGCTTCGGAAGTGTTACCTGGCATGAATTCTTAATTAAAACATCTAAATGTTTGAGCATGTCTTTTGGCACAGTTGGGAATTGTTCTAAAACCCTAACAGCTCCCAGAAACTACTTAAGGACTTTTATATCAAAACCAAATGCCTTAACCACCCTCTGCACCATAATCAGCAGCTAGTACAACATATTAGAAACCGATAAAAGTTAATAAACAAAACATTAAAATTGAACTTACTGCCATAAAACTCTGAGGCAAAGCAGTGGGATTTTTCTACTTGACACAGACTGAATTCTGGGATGATATTTAGTTTTGTGTTTCCACTCAGCAAGGTCCAACAATAACTTATTTATAGAACTACATGATGGGATCGCTTTCTTGAGGTTTCTTCTTTCTTTCTTCCTCTAAGTGAACCTTTAAGTATCTTTTCAAATTATTTACATGAGTTTTAAACTCTAATCGGTGGTAACAAAGAACTTTAATTATAGGGCCACATATTAAATTCCACTGACCTTAAACCCCACTGACGTTCAGCTAAATTTACGAAGGCAAGATTCTTAAAGAGCTGAGAAACTGAAGTCACTTCACGTAGCTAAAAATCTGTATCTTAGCTCCAGCAAAGGGAACTGGGGGAGCTTAAACCTGTTATTAATATCACGTAATATTCCAGTGTGAAGAACGGAAATCTCTTTCCCATCTTGCCTTTAGTATAAGAACTGTCTTTTCCTAGTAGCAATTTCAAGAAATAAAAAACCCCACCCTTGGATAGTTTTCATCACATATAAGAATGCTAAGTCCATGCAATAGACACAGCTGTTTCTCCTCTGCCTAAGGTGGAAGGAAGGAACTGGTCCACGAAGGAACTGGTCCACTCCTCTGCTTTGTTTCCCCAGGATACCCACGCTACCTACCTGCCGTTAATTTCTCATTTTGAGGCATTTCTCACCTAAATCAGGGAGCTGACTGTGCAATGTTGTGCTTCAAGCTTACCAACTGTAAGGAAGGCTTTTGACACCACGGAGCCGTGCTCGTTGATGGCTTCGCACGTGTACTCCCCGGCACGCTCAGGAGTCACGTTCCTAATGTGCAAGGAGCTCGAGCCCGCTTGAGACACGGAGAAGTAGGTGGGCTCCGCAACGGCGCTGCCCGGCGTCGCTTGAGGAGGTTTCTGCGGTTTTGAATGAAGCACCTGGGAAGGATGGCTGTCAATAAGTCCTCTGCTGTTGTACCAACGGACCACGGGAACGGGTAGGCCAGTGGCATTGCAAGACAGCGTAACATCCCCACCACCTATCACAGTGACGCTTGCTGGTGGAGAGACTATAACTGGCCTAGAGCCTTTGCCTGGGGGGAAAAAAAAAACCCAAAGAATGAATTTGGCTAAGGAATATGACGCCTAATGCCAAAATGAGTCAATACAATTAAAAAAGTCACACATGCTTCTTTTTAACTATTTTAACAGTTATTTCGTCTCTAGACAGCCTCTCCAGACTTCCTTCCAGACTAAAGAGATCAGCTTAGACTTGTGCTTAGAGAAGGCTGATAGAAAATGACACTCAAACCACACTTCAAGTTTTCTAAATAACGGAGACTTGACTGTCAGTGAGGAACGCAGTGCAGGCAAGACTGGCTTAATCCACTCCACAGACAAGCAGGTCACAAAATACGCAGGTCACAGAGCAGCCTCTGCACAGCTCACGTCAATCTTAATAGGTACAGAGAAGGTCAAAAGCTTCAACTACACATGACACAGGGAGAACAGGAACAGCAGCGGTCTTGCCAATGTCCTTGTACTAGCAGAAGTCAAGTTCTCTAGGTATTAGAAAGTATCTTAGACTGAGGAGTGATCAAAAAGACTAATTAGCTGCTAATCTGATACAGGGGAAGTGTGCATTAACCGCAAATCTGGTGATCGTTTTGTAAACCTGAGGATACGGAACAGGCATATTACTCATCGGCCAATACTGCTAAGACGACCAGTTCATCCAGCACAACAGGACCCTGATTCTACTTAAGAATAAATTGTGTCAAATTCAATCATAAGCTGATTTAATTGCAGCTGGTAATCTAGGTTTTAAGTATCAAGTAACCATGCTACCCCAGAAATACCTACATCTCTTAAAATTCAACTGAAAGCACCTTCTTTATAAGATTTGCTATAAACAGTGGTCAGAAGCAAATCAATACATAATCTAGGGGAAAAAAACAGAATAAAGCTTGAAGCGCAAGTGCTTAATTTGAGTTCTTGAGGGCTGCAAGCGCTCCTACCCGGCTGGACACGAAGTCTCCCAGTGGACTGCACAAATCCAACCCCATTGTTTGCTATACACTGGTACAAGCCGGAGTCCTCTTGGGTGATGCCGCGGATCCGCAGACTGTTTCCCGTCGGCAGATGTCGCGGAGAGAGACGGAGGGGAGCTGCGTTGTGGAGCCAGGTGAGGGTCGGCACAGGGCTTCCGCGGACATCGCACCAGAAATGCACAGTCACTCCAGCAGCCACGCTTTCATCTTGCAGTCCCTTGGAGATCGAGGCAGGTTCTATAAAGGGAAATAATTTTACAGAAACCACCGTATGTTGATCTTAGCCTAAGTCCTGAAAAAAATACTGCGACACGTTACGCAAACTTATCACATACAAAGGCTAAGCAAGCACCACATACTTCTAGTTCTACACAGCCTAAAGCTGTTTTTCCCACACACTTGCCTATTTTAATGGTCTCTCCCTTCTATTCCAAACAGTCACATGTTTGCATTAATACTGTAAATAAAACACCTGTATTTCCAGAATAATTCTGTAGTGACATCCCCGTAACAAAAGGTACTGTGTGTCAACAACCTCCTCTCTGAGTTACTCTAATGTATACATTTCCAAAACCAAACAAAAACAGTCATGGAGGCAAAACCCTCAAACAACAGGAAAATCTGCTACAAAGGAAAGGGGAGATTAGGAACGACTTGCAGCCACACAAAAGAGGCCAAATATATTTCTTTCGCTTTTGTTTTTGTCCTCACCCAAACATATCACCTCTCCTCACCAGCTTTTTGCTTATATACAACCTCAAAAGAGAAACATCTGATCTCTGGCACATTATTGACACTGTATCCCATACACACTTGGCACTCTGCAGAAAAATAAATAGGCCAGTTCTTCCCTCCGAGTTTGTTATCCTTTATTGTTTAATTGTTTCAGACTGCGAAGGATTTGAAGAGATAAATAGTTATGGTTTTAACTTGGGAGAGATGATGAGATATGGTCATTATGAACATATCTTATTTTAATATGCTTAGGTTGAGAAAGAATGTCAGGCTACTTCTAATCAGATGCCAAAACCAGCAAGTATACAACGAAAACGTTCATTGCCCAAATGTGAAAATTTCTTTATTTCTTACCAAGTACAGTAAGAGAATAGTTAACGTATTTCACTACTCCAAATTCACTTCCCACCACGCAGGAGTAATTTCCAGAGTCCGATGCCTCAAGCCTGTCCGTCACCAGATGGGAGTGCAGCAGTTTCCACCTGCCTTTTCTCAGCGCGTCCCGGCCGTCTTTAACCCAGCGGACGGAGGCTGGAGGCAACCCACTGACAACACATTCTAGCGTCAAAGAGCTGTGCCGGGGCACCGCCAGGCTCTGGGGTGCCAGGGGGTGAAGTATGTGGAAGCCACCTGAGGAAGAGCCTGGAGGAAAGGAGACGAGGCTTATCACTAACCAGTCTTTTAAACCGCACTCTCCCACATTCCCTCCTCCAGTCCTGAGGTTTGCCATGTCTTTCAAACACGGCTACTTATACTCGTGACTAAGCACGATGCTGTAATGCTGTCTTCCAGAAGTCCTGCTCTGAAATTGGTTTGGCAACTGGAGTATTAACAGTATCCCCTTTTCAAGGGGTACGTGCTCTGTCCTCCTGGGATTTGAGAAGCAGCTGCGCTGCTCCTCCACAGTACGGGGAAATAACGCAGGACAGATTTTACATAACATGGTATTTGAGACCAGTGGATATTTAGGCTGATATGCCCATGCTAAAATCTTAGTGATATTATTTATTTGGTTTGAGATCTATTAATTCTGGAAAGCTGAACTGAATACTCACGTGTGACTATGAGCTTACGTCCAGTGAGTTCTACTCTGAGATCGTCAGTAACTGGGTTGTACACTGCACATTTATAGGATCCTTTGTCTTCTAAAGATACATTCAAAATCTGCAGGTTTCCAGATGGAAGAATTAGGTAGTTATCTAAATGAGCCGGGAAGGAAAAAAGATTACATTTAACTTAATTTCAAATAAAGGCTTCCTTTTTTTTGTTTGTTTGGTTTTTAAATAACTTGTCAGATACATCAATCTATTCTAAATGTAGGATCACAAAGAAATCATGCTGCCATGCAAAGGATATTAGTTTACCAAGGTAGGTTTATCTGAAGTGATTTGCACAGGAAGTTCTGCAAGTTTCTGGAGATTTTTTCTTTAAGTTCTAAGAAAAAAAATCCAGGCAAGCTGTTGTTGGATATTTATATTACTGACCAGTGGCATAAGACATCTCACCTGTTGATTGTTCCAGCCATTTTCCCCGCACTTGAAAGCGAACCTGTGCTTTAGGGTTACTCTCTGGCACCTTGCATCCAATGAAAGCCGTACCTCCTTCCTCTGCTGCAACAGCAGGTTTCACTGATGTATCAAAATTAGCTAAACCTAGAAGAGAATTGGTAAAAGGTTAAGAGCAGCCAAGGCTTGGGAAAGGGGAAGGGCAGTAAGCTCAGTATTTGTGCTTAAATATAGCTGGTTTCAAGCTGATTATTGTCTCTGGTGCAGCATTTGGACATTCACATCAAGAGGCATGGTCTCTTCTGGAGTCCATAACAGCATAAACCCTCCTGCGTACATATGCCTCCTTACTACGGAAAGGGCCAGCTTTTACATGGGAATAGTGAGGAAAGAAAAAATAGTTCCTGCGTTTCCTCAACAAAAGCAAGCAGAGATGACATTGGTAAGAGAAGACTGCAGTGCTAATCATGGGCTCTGAAGGCGATACAGAAGACAATTTACAGTAACAGCAGGAAGCCTGTCCATAAGAAACATTAAGTTGTCTTTCTGTGATTATAATTAACACAACACTGAGCACAGCAGCGCCTCCCACTCATTGCCATGAGCAATGAGGCAAGCAGAAAGCCTCAACAGCTAACAGCACCTTCTAATTTGCTACTAAAATCTCAAAAGGAGGAGAAAAAGTGTGAAAGCTACTCTTCTACTCCCTTCACGTTCAAAGCATCTTCTAGGTTGTGAAGTTTTTCTATGTAGCCACCCTTATAGCTCTCTTGAGAGGGTCTTGCTATGGGTCAGTACTTTACCAAAACACTTACTTCTCTCACTTTTAAGAAATTTTCCTCCCAGGGGGATTTTGGACATGCTCCATAGATGAGGTACCCTTACAGAGAAATCACTCAAATCCTGCTTGACAAAGGCCTGATTCAGACACCCCCACGATCCCAAGCAGACAAATCACGCTCACGGAGGAATATTATATTCCCATTCTCAGCACCACATCGTCCTTTCCATGTGGAAAACATTGCCCTTCTTCTACAGTCCTTTAAGACCAAATAATTTACAGATCAAGCACCAACGCAAAGACTGATTAGAAGAACCAGTGCAACTGAAAGAAGGGAAATTGTCCCTGAAAGGACAGAAGACTGTCCCCACCTGAAGAACATCTAGATAGTTTTGACCAAATAAAATGCTACAAGTGAAAAGGAAAATTTCCAGCTCCCACTTATTTCCCAGGCAACAATCCCCACTCATTTCTCCTCAACTCTGAGGCACGCTTCTGCAACGGCATGGCAGCTCAGTTGCTCTTTCAAGATCCTTTTTGAAGAAAAGCTGTTGGGAACTTTGTACTTCCAGGTCAATTCGCTGAAATGAGTGTTATTTCATTGAATAATATTTGTATTTGCTGGAAAGGACTCATGTCCTTCAGCTCGAAATGAGGCTATCACCAACACTAAATCGATCAGGTGTGGTTTTGTCTAGCTGAGTCTTTAAAAGCCTCCAAGGATGGGGATCCACAAACTCTCTGGGGAATCCGTTCCAGGGCTTCACCACCTGACAGGTCTCAGATGACATAGGGAAAAAAAAATTGGTGAAAAGTGTATAATCGATTATATACTAAGTATTGGCTGAGGGAAAAAAAAACCCCACACCTTGAAACCAGACATTTTCTAAAAGTCAAGGAAAACGAAACCATACAAACCAGTTGAGATCCATATAATTTGCAAGAAGCGAGGAATGTAAAGAAAAATTAACTTACTGCCCATGGATACCGTTGCAGGCCTGCTCACAACGGCGCCCACGCTGCTGTTAGCAACGCACTGATAGCTACCAGACGTTGACAGGCTGAGGGAGACGATTGTCAAAGATCCTGACTGGATTTCCACTTCTCCCACCTTGCTGTCCAGAGGTTCCCCATTAAACAGCCAAGAAAGGCGAGCTGTGGAAGGCTCGGCAGAGCAGCGGAGTTGTACTGGCCCACCAGACTTCTGGACGGTAGACAAGGGCTCAGAAATAAAACGGGGAGTTAAATCTAAACGGAAAAAAAATAAATTATGTTCAGTTAGTGAACAGCATTTTGCATGAACACATGCGATAAGGTTAATGAGGCACTGACACGCACAGAAGACTGACCGTCATCTGTTTTACAGTAACGCGCTCTCCCAAGGCTCCTGCCACTGTTCACAGACCTGGCAAACTTCTTTCATCAGAAGGTTAAATATTGCTAAAAGACTATTCAGATCAAACACAGACAAACACAGGGTCTCTAAACTCCAAGTCGCTAGTGATGCTCAAGCAGGTGCTGCCTTTTCCTCTGCAAGAGGAACTCACGACAGATTCCCACTCTCTCTAACGCCAGGGAAAACTTCAAGACAAGATTCGGACCCCCTGAAGAGGGTAACAGCGATTAAACGAAGGTAGGTTCAGTGTACCGGAAGGGTGAGCTACATCCCCAAGTGGGCACAAGGCAAAGGCATCACGCTTGCTAGGGCCAGCAAAAGGGGCCAGCAAAAACTGCAATCCCACTGGATTTATGTGGAGTGAAACAGCAGCCATCACCTGAAGAGATGGAGTACGGGAACACGCAGCTGTAGCTGATCTGTCCCATATGAAGCGGGCCCGGACGTGACTTGTAAAATTTTAGAAATGGTAGTAGCCTGCCAGGTATTTATGCAGAACCGTCTCCGAGTCTGCAGAACTAATTAAAAATAGCAGGATAAAAAAAAGCTGGATGAACAGCAAAGGCTCTTGTTAATTCCAAATACATGGACTTCATCAGGACGAGAATGATGAATTGGGCATCCATTATCTTTACTGAGTAAAGATGAACAGAAACAGGAAAAGCTGCTAATAAATAAAAGGTTCAGTTCCACAAAACTTGGTTATGAGAAGCCATTTATTTGCCAGAAGAAAATTCCTGCTTGTTGGAGGAAATTTTTTCCTATCCTGGCCAATGAAACACTGGGAATTATTTCCATTTGTTTTCTATGGAATTCTCCGCTAAAGATCTTGTACGAAGGGAGCAAGCAAAAGGCAATTATCACCGGTAACTCCTATTTGGTTAGAAATATGGGAGGAAAAAAAAAAAAATTTAAAAATAGACACAGCGGCAGGGGAAAACAATTTCTAGTTTGTAAATAAGCTAAGGAATTCCAGATAGTACAGGTCAAGATGATATTAAATGACATCCAAATAAGAGACGATATTAAATGACATCCAAGTAAGAGACAGTTTTCTCGTAGGTGGGGCCCTCAGCTCATGCTTTTCTTCTAAAGTCAGTCCATCCAAGCTCTGTTTATATAGATGCGTTTCAGATGAGAAACTGCGCATTTTTAACAGAACCATAAACTATCTGCATAAACATAAAATAAAACTGGAAATTAAAGTGTGGCTTCACTTAACAAAAAAGACGAAATCCATAAAAATGGTATCCAAGCATTTCACAGGACTCCAGATGTCCATTTTTAGCTTTTAATTAGAAAACTGTTTTTCCTATTAGTTCAGTTTGAATTTCCAGGGATAAGAGAAAAGCAATGACCTTTTTAGTTTGCTAGCCACCAATAGCTACGAAATTGTACTGTTACTTTCATCTTCGTCCCTGCCCTTGCGTATGACACCAACACTCTGTGCTTAGTGTAAAAGTCAAAATTGGTAGCAGTGACCCTGCAGCTGGAATTTATCTCCTGTGACTGCTTGAAAAATAAAATTTATCCCATTTGCTTATAACGATTGGCTATGAAGTGCTAAAAGTAGTAAAAGCTTCTTTTTTGTGTGGTTACGTTAAGACAAGCTGACTACACAGAGCAGATGTGTCAATTAAAACCATCCCTCTTCTTTTTTTAACGCAAGAGCTGTTCCAACTGCAGCCACGCATCAGCGTTCGCGTTTCAAAGATCTGATTCCCCTTTCCCCCTACAAATCTCAAACCCCTCCCAACCCCATGGGAACACAAGATGCACTGTACGCAGCAAAATCGGCATCCAGCTAAGTCCACGGAGATCCCAAAGAACAAACCTACGTAACCGAGAGTCTTCCACATTCTAGCACTTGTTTTGAGCCAAGTTTTCAAAAGCGAAGTCATATATTCAGCTTAAGACTGCGTTTAAGTGCTCCATGCTTCCTCAAAAGCAGATTATCGATAACACGGATTAAAGTTGGCCACTTCGAAACGCACTCCAAACCATTGCTCGTTCAAAAGTACGGGCTCAACCTCCGAGCAAGTCACCTCGGCTCGGGCGAGAAGGCCTTACCTGAACTCGTGGCAGAGACGAGACCCGCGGCAGCGATGAAGAGCAGTGCCTGTAAGCGTCCAGGATCTGGATGCATAGCGCCAGATTACAGAAGTTGAAAGCACGAAGCTCCAGACTAAGACGAGGCACCGAAACAGCTACAAAACAAACAAACAGATGTCTACTGTAAGTTTCAGGAGTTAGTCTTTTAACTCTCTTACAACAAAGTGTTTGGGGTTTAAAAAAAGCGCAGCCAGGAAACAGCCAATATTCTTTGCAATATAGAAACCATCTGTAAAAATGAGTTAGAAGTTGAACTTAACTATGTTTCCAAGTACTATTCTTAATATAAGATTTTTTCCACAGCTGGGGTATGAAGCATCCGCGCCGAACCATACTGCCTTGATAAATTAGACTACTTCCCAACCAGAGGAATTGAAGTCCAAAGTAAACAGCTTATCTATTGGAGATAATATTGTTTGCAAACAATAATCATTTGACCATCTATCACCAGGCTACACTTGTTTTACAAGTTTTTATGAATCTACATGCCGCGATGCAGCTACCACTCGTAATTGCTCTAAACCCGCTTACTGAGGCATGTCATCTGCTTGCTCCTTCTAGTGTGCTTTACAGTCAAGCAGTGGCAAAGGTCTACCGAAAAAAAATCACCAATATTAATCCTGTTCTCATTTATACTCCCAAACCAATACTTCTTTCTCATATATACTTCTGGGGCATCCATTACGCGTGCTTTTATCTAGACGGCTGCTTCACAAGAGGACAGTCCCTTCCTTGGCCATATCACACCTGGCCATTTTGCAATATAACATCCCACTCTCAGCACCAAAAAATACAAACTGTACCGTGAAACCAACAAAATACAAACTAAATCACGATACCTAACTTGCACGAGGTAAGTCTCATGAACAGCTTCTGACGCCCAGTCACCATCAACCGCTCTCTTCTCCAAGAAAAAAAAATAATTTGCAGCTGTCGTTCACTTAAATTTTCTATTTGCCTTGCATAATATAATGATGAATAAGATTTGAGTTCATTTAGCACAGTTACTTCATTTGTCAGCCCGGCCATACAATTTCACTGGTGATAACACTCAACATATATTTTAAACATCTCATATATCAGACGTGTATATAAACACGTATCTAACACACATACAATAACTAGGAGTTTTACTGGCAGTGCGCAGAAACAAGTGCAACAATACACATGCTTGACAGAAATAAGTCCCAGTTTACTGAGCGCTCACGGAGCCATTTGCTTTCCAAGAAGCCGGATCCAGATATCAACAGCAAAATTATTCCCACAGTTTATTTAAAAATAACAGTATTTTATCATTGGAACATCACTGTAAAATATATATGCAAAATAAGCATCAGGAAAAGACTTCAATAACAATAAAAGAATCACTCTAGATTTTATAGAGCTATTTGCTTACTAATACTTCTCCCTGCAAATTGCACTCTAAGCTTACAATGACAGCTTGAGAAGGCTGAAAGAAATGCTGTCGAGTATCTGCTCCCGTTTCTGGGCATTTTATCTGATCCGGCAAATTTATCTCAGCTGTTCGGAAGACCCAGTAATGCTGCAGGCCAGGCTAGTTCCCCAATAAGAGCCGGGGCCGTTTCGGTAAGATGCAGATGGCAGAAGAGACCGGCTGAGCAGAAAGCGTTTTGGTTTATTTGAATTCTCACTCGGTTCAAGGGCAGGAGAGCTGCTCCACCAGCGAGCGCAGAGGACAAAGTAAACACCCAGAGAACTTGTTAACATCAAACACTTTGCTGAAGAGGGGTGGGGGGCAATGTTGCTTTTTGCCAAATCTTCCCTTGACTATTTATTTATGAAAAGCAATGAAACGTATATTCTAGGTCAACTTTAACCCCAGCACATGGAGCTACTGGGTTATTTTGCAGCTGTCTTTTTAAACAAGGCCAGCTCATTATCTTTAACTAAACTTTATCTTTGGAGATCTACTTTATCCAGTCTCTGATTTCCCTCTGTTTATCTTTCTCTTTACATGTTCCTAGCTGCCAGTGTCAACAGCTACTCCTCTTTTGACCTACCAGTTTGGCTTTCGCAGGCTTGCGGAGTGGTAAGATCAACTGTAAAGCAGTGAGTACACAAAGCAAGCCACAAAGACCAAAGTTCTTTGACTGGAGGAAAAAAAAGAAAAATATTCGCTTTAATTGGAGTAGCATTGTTCAGCAACAACACTCAGGCATCCGAACAAAGTTTCTCTAACATCCGCTTTTGAAGGGACCGCAGAAACCTCTATTCGCTGGTAGATATAGGAGCGCAGGGGGAAGATGAGATCCAACGTGCAATACGCAACCCAAAAACATTCGCTTCTTTCTTTTTCTTCTGCAGATGCTGTCACTACAGAAGCCCCTTGCTAGGTACAGAGAAAAGGGCCAGACCACAGCTCATAGTTCTGGGGTCTTTAGAAACCCAGCAGAGAAACCCTGCCTCTTTAATATTATATTAATACACATCTGAGCATTAAAAGGCCTTAGGGATGGAAAAACAGGACTCTCCGCCTCTGCCATCATTTCAAAAACCCATTCTGACAGCAAGTACCAGTCATTGGGGAACTGCTGGGAAGAGAAAGAGGAGCACTTTGGTTAGGTGTGGCTCCATTTCAGCATCTCAAATTCCAAGATGAGCTACCTGGGAACAACTCTGCCCACTGTTCACTATTCCTCGCTTGAGAGAATGAACCTCCATCACTGGCGGATCAAACAGTCAAAGTTATTGAAGAGGTGTCACTGAGAAAAGGGGTATTTCCAAGCCTTTTAAAATAAAACGGTAGTAACAGGAATTAATCATCTAAATAAGAATAATATTCAAGGTTGAGTAGAGATGGATATGGTCTTCATGAATCAAGTCCTTTCCAGTTTCACTGGCAACTTCTCCAGACCATCAGGGCCACATACCAGAAAGCCACAGCATGGCAAAGGCCTGTATTTTTCCTACTTCCACCAAGACATCTTCATCTAGAGTCATCTTCCAGTTATTCTCACCCAGCACTTGATCTCCTTCTCAGCCCTAAAGTAACTTGTTGCTCACAGACCAAGGGAAATGAGGAAGATAACGGACTTGTGTCACGAGGAGGAGTCGTCCCAACCATTCCAATGGATGCCCACTGCACGCACAGAGGCATCCAGAAACATGTTAACGGTTGGACTTGATGATCTTAGAGATCTTTTCCAACCTTAATGATTCTATGATTCTATGTAGCTGGTACTTTTGGAGATAATTAGTAAGATGGAGTACTTCTGAAGACGACATAATTCTGGTTGTGCATCTCATTTGTCACAGACCCTTTTTAAAAGGGACCCCTCGCCAAACAGCCGTGGGGACAGGCACGAGCCCGTCCGTCACCTCACAATTTCAGCCCCACAACCTTTGGGATGCCATCTACAGGCAAGCAAAAATAAATCATCAGAGCTAACCCCAAACAGAGGGGAAGGGTACATTTTAATTAGTCCCTTTAGGAGCGCCAGAGAGGTTTCCCCGCGCAGAGCAGGGTTGTGGCTGTCACATCAGCCCCGGCACACACCGGCTAGGTTCTGCAGGCTAGCTTGCACACCATCACCTGGTTGTCGAGGCCTGAAGACCTCACCAGGATGGACATGGGCCATCCCAAGCCAGGGAGCAGCCCTCGGCACATGGACTTACCGAAACATCCTACTGGGCTGAGACGGGAAGACACAGGCACCAGACCGGGCCAGGCGGGCTTCTCATCTCTGATCCGGACAGACTCAGCGCAGCAAGAGAGCACAGCCGGGGCAGCGACCCTCTCCCCTCCTCCCAAAGCGTCACGCTTGTCACTGTTTCTCCAGAAACCAGCGGTCTTCAATGTAAGGCTCCACATGTCTGGTCCGTTCAGTGTAACTAACTTAACCGATCACCTCCAAATTAACTCACTCCTACCCGTGCTTGCCCCCAGAAATGGTTTTACACTCTAAAAGATGACAAAATGCTACTTGCCACGCATTCATATGGTGCCCAGCCCCAGAGGATCCTGCGTCCTTCAAAACACAGCTGAGAACCTGCCCTCTTATTTACCGGCCCATGAACTTCTCATCTCCACCCTTGCAGCTGAGGGCAGAGTCACTACTCAAAAGTGCATTACCTCATAGCCACTTTTTTTCTCCTTTTCTGATGGTTTTTGTTCCCTCTGGTTTAGCTCCCTGAATCACCTTCCTGCCATCTCAGACCAGCGGGCAGGGCAACGCCAGGACCTCCCTTCCCAACAGCGAAGCAGCTATTCAGCCACCACCCCACGTCAATCTAACTGCTACCGGACTCCCGCACCATCGCTCCCCTCCAAAACCCATCTGACCTTCAGCGAGCCGCTTCAGCACGCTGAAGTTAAAGGAGGAAAGGGTTTCTTCGCTAGCCAAATGCACCGGGTCCTATAAACGCCGGGGCAAAGCGGGAAAGTAGGAGGAAGGAAACGCTTGGGAACAGAGGGAATTATTCAGGTTGCCCACTCCATCTCCAGGAGCCGACGGCCTTCTCTAAGAAGCCCTAGGAAAAAGCGACAGAGAGCTGCTGCTTCAGGGGCAGCGCTGCCCACCAGCTGCAGACGTGACAACAGTTTTCACTTGGGGTGAAACAGCTTTGGATACTAAAGATTTGCTCATTTTTCCTAAACAGCAGCAACTCAAAAGTCAATTAATCCAACCTCACTTTATAATACTGTATGTGATTTAACACCTAAAGCACGCCAAGTTGTTTTTTCTCCCCTAGGTATTTATTACAGAATTACCAAGAAAAATTTCATTTTAATTCGCTCCCCAAGATTGTCTCTGTCAGTACGACAAAAATCGCAGATTTTCAAAGCACCTAAATTTAGAGCAAACAAAACCCCCAGAATTAACCAAAACACTGTGCCTTTAGTGCGAGCAAGCCAAGTTAGATCATTAAATCTCGCACCAAGACACCTTAAAAAAAAAAAAAAGGTATTGAAGCCTGTGGCATTCCGAGAGAAAGCAATCAGACATTCCTGCAGCTCGGCTCCTCAGTGATCTCCAAAGCCTTTGATCACTGACTGTCTTCATGCTGTCCTCCTGGGGTCTGGCAAAATGAGTGTAACAGCTGGCATATATACTTCATTAGCTTTTTGTGCCGGGGAGGAGCGGGTTAGCAGCCCGGGAGCAACTGACAGTCTGCCCGCCGGCTTTACGGAGCGACCTCCGAGGTTTAGTCCTGCGTCTTTTGGTAGCTGGGAAAGCCTCGCGGAGGTCCCCAGCAACCGCCGTCGGTGCGTTCGCCCACGTAACTCCTATGTGCCGCTCCTAAAGACACGGCTGCCGTACACCGAGGATGCGGCGGAGGGATTTGCAAACGCCAACACGCGGGTTTGGATCGCTAAAAGGCAACCAAGCCTGCTGAAGCCTCGTTTTTATGAATGCTTAATGACCACTCAATCATTAACATCGACCTTTAAAAAGCAAATGCAGCACCTACAGTGTTCATTACCCTCCCCCTCCCCCCTTTTCAGGGTCTCAATCGAGTCAGTCAAGCGTGCAAACCGATCCTGTCGCCAGCAAAAGCATTTCCTTTCACTGTGGTCAGCCAAAAGCAGGGGAAGAAAATGGAAGTGACTTGGAGTTATGGCACCAAAAAGGCCAGACAAGCAAGGAAATAATCAACTCCACATGAGCCACTTCTAGCCCATCACAATGAAAAGGGCCTACGACTAACCCCAGGAAAGGTCAGCGGGACTATGGGGGTCATAAGCTGAAAAAGGCAATAGCGAGCAGCTGCCAGCTGCAATAAGAATCAATGTGTTCCTAATTACACTCAGAAGAGAGGGCTCGAGCACCGAAAAAAGTCCTGCTGTAATCACAGCTCATGTAAAAAAAAAAAAATTCAAGCGTTCCTGGTTTACTCTCTTCTCCACCTCGAGCTCTGAAACTGCAGTTTCTGTGTTACTAAATTACAGGAAGCCGAGCAATGGAGATAAGGAACCAGGCATTTACATAAGTGACTTTTTTTTAAAAAAAAAAAAAAAATTAGGCATTTGTATTAGAATTATGGCATCACGAAAGACAGGATTTTGTGAGTGTAAGTAATAAAATTACGTACTTCAAAGGGATTTTGTGGGTGCTTTTAGAAAACAAACTGAACTCTGCCTACCAGTCCTGCAAGCCTGGTATTTTCTCTATCCTAAAAAACCTGAAAGGGAAAACCCCGCAAAAAACAGTTTGCTGACAGTGACCCTAGAAACCAAGTGTGAAAGATACAAATGGGTCAGAGAATGCAATGAAACATACTCAAAGGCATCTACAGAAACAAACCAAATGGAAAGGCATTTAAAAATTACAAGAAAAAGCCTCCTTTGATGTTACGTGCATATTTGTTTATTACATTTTAAACAAATGAAAGTATACTTTCTAGATCCTTATCGTAACAACTTAAAGGAGAGAAATTACGGTTGTGCAACCTTTGCAGTCCTCACCTTGAATTTCATTAACGTCTCCGCATTTCTGCCCATACCCATGCCTAGCACCCAAATCAATCAGCGCTAAGCCAGCACCCACGTGTTTCCTACGCGTATTCCCACTTAATGATTCAACTGATATTTTTACTCTTTTTAGGTAACATGCATTTTTATAAGCAGCCTTGCACGAGCGTGCACGAAGCTTCACGCTTGCTCCACACGATCTAAAACCACCCCCATGAATCAGTGATGAATCCTGAGAGCAATTTGGGGGGCTGAAATATATTATCGATTGTGCAGCGATTTGTAATGCCACACTATATTTGTCAAAATGAAGACTGAATGTTTGCTTAGGGCAGCAGATGGCAGGAAAAACAAACAGTACTGAGCAAACGAGACAGTTACTGAGTTCCTGCAAGGATAGGGGACCTTAAGTCCTGATGGTCTTCCTCAATAAGGCACACGTATCTTTTTCCAAAGCTATAAAACACCCTCAATAACATCAGTAGTTTACTCAAACTCTGTTACAGGTAAGGTCCAGCGTCACAGGACAAAGGTGGTAAAGACGACATTGAGCAACTGAGGGGGGAAAAAAGTAGAAGTATTAGCCTAAAAACATGACCAAAAAGTTGGCCTGCCTCAAAGATGGAGAAGCAGATCTTTTGCCGAGTTGTTCATTGGATTTTTCTATTTTGCTTTCAGGCCTGGAAAGTCTCATGGTTGGTATCAGCTGTTGGACTCTGATCAAAGTTTAGCTTTCCATTAATCCTTTGAGTTATATGTGAGGCTGATAGAGAAATTTTTTTTAGAAGACAGTTAAGATTACTCAGATACTTAATTTGCACTCCAATATTTCAAAAACACCTTGACTTTAAAACCTCAGTCTTGGCGTACATATGGTCTTGATAGAAGAACGCATGCTTTGGCATTGACTGAAGAAATGGATTTGTGAGCCGAGGGAAAAAAATTTAACGGTTTGTGTACTGTGCCTCTGGAGCACACAGCTGAAAACGCTCCAGAGTCACTAGTCTGCTATCGACACACGTACGTGCTCTGATCGGGGAGACCTGGGATTTCCATCCTGCCATATCAGCGCCGGTCACAGCAAGACAGACATCAGGGGAAAAAAAATAAATAAATCATCACAGAAGCCACACTTCCTTACCCACAAACAGGCATAACAATTACATTAATTTTATTATTAACTTCAGAAAAAAAAAGCCGAGACAGTCCCCCTGCTGCCACACTAATGAAGTGGGTATGGCTTCTGACTCTTCTAGCCTCGGGGGAAGAAAAAAAAGAAGAGAGCATTAGGCTAATATACAGTTCTGCTGGGCTGCAATTATGCTTAAATGCCTAAATAAGGGCTTTTAGACTCCAAGGGATCTGAAGGTATCATTAGTCTAACAGTTCCATCAGAGTAACTGTAAACCAAATACATACAAAATTCTCACCCTTTGCTCCTCAAGGCCCCCCAAGCTCTCCTGGCTAGGCACCACTTTGCCTCACATTCCCATTTTCTTCCCCATACCTAGCTCCACACCTGTACCGATTCTGTCGCACCGCCTTACGTTCGCCAAAGACAGCTCTGCTCACCTTCAACCATGTCTCAAAGGGTCCTTCTGCAAACACCCCTGCCTCTGCCCCTTCCTGCAGGGCTGGCCTGATCCTCAGAGCGAGGCGTCTGTTTTACTTTTTCAACCGAGTGATTTTTACCAAGAATGAGATTTCGCAACCAGTTTAAGCCAATTTAAAGACAGGCTGCTGCCGAGAAGGGCAGTAACACCTTCCTTCAGGACCTGGCTTGCATTCTCCTATCTGCACCAACGATCGTGCGGCCACCGAGTGAGTCAGATCTGCTGGCAGATCCAGCTGAAAACTCAGCCAAAGAAAAATCAGGTTTAGTTTTCACCTGGATGAGGGAGCAGTTTCAGCTCACCGTACAGTCTTGGAGCGCTAGCCCAAAGGAGGGGCTAGGAATGGACGACCATGAAAGGGAACTTTGCACTCTACAAGCATAAGGTCTCAGATCAACTAATGAAGCACCACCCCAGCATCGTTAATAAACCCTGAACTGCAAGAATGTGGGCAAAAGTGAAGAAAAATATACAAAACCCAACTCCAAGTGAGACAAGCCCATTTGCTCAAGTGAGCTAGGGCACTCGCCATCCTAATTATCCAACCTACAAGTGCACACGCCACAGCAAGCTTCAGTACTGCCTCGGGGTGTGTCTTTTCCCCTCCAAAAAGTTTGCATTTTGCACACCAAGGACAATCACCCGTGTTTATAACTTTTCTACAGTTCCTATAACCGGAATCAAGCACGATTAAAAAAAGGACTAGAACCACAGGCTCATCAGAAAAAACCTGTCAGACTCTCAGACAAAGGAGCTTGTGTCCACGCACACTGCCTGAAGGTCTGCTTCCAGCAGCGCTCTCACACCTGGAAGGTTTTGACGCGAGAGAAGGTTCATGAAAAGAAGAACAACCATGGCCGAGCTCTGTTAGAGGACAGCAAGCTCATTTCTGAGGCAATTCCAGGTGAACACCGACACCTCGTCCATCGGTAGCCTCCAGCAAGCAACAGCTCTAAAAAACGCAGGCAAATGGGTTCTTTTAGCTGCCTTACCCCGAGTCCAACTCGGTCTGTTGCAACTTGCAGGGATCCATGCTATCCGTGATCCCTTAAAGGGAAGCACAACTATTAAATCCACACCTGCAGCCAGAATTTATAGCAACCCCATCTACTGCTGTCTTACATCATCGGCAATTAGGAGCCTGTGAACTCATGGCTGCAGGATATGGGAGGCGCGCTGGAACCGGAGAGCAAAGCCTGTGTGTTACAGCACAGTTGTTAGTCACCCTTCAGAATTCACCGTGCCTGCGGATGCCTGAAATCATGCACAAAACAGAGCAACCAATCCACTTTGACTCCGTTTCCTAAACAAAAGTGCTGTCCTCCACTTGAAATTGCTGCTTCCCCTCCTTTTACAGTAGCCCATACATTGTCACATGCAATGCCAACACACGCTGCCGCTGAACCCTCTCTCCAGGGCAGACAGGCAGGAGAACAATGCTTATTAAAAAGCAAACCGGCTAACCAGTGACAGCTGAGGGAGAAAGCAGGAAAGAGTCCATCCTTTTTTCCCCCTGATTAAAACAAGCCTTCAAACAATTCATCCTTCAGCGTTACAGTAAGCTAACTGGGTAATTCGGTTTTACTGCTCTCCTCCCCTCCCTTCCCCCACACTCAACAAATCAGACCTGGTTTCAAAATTGAAGTCCGAACTCTCCGGCAAAAACACGTTTCTGCGCTTCTTAACCTAGAGGGAAGGAATCCTGACACAACTGACAATATTCCTCTAGCAAAACAATCCAATTAGCCTCGGGCCCAGATAAACGCTGTCTCAATGCAACAGCTAGGCAGGAAAGAAAAAAAAAAAAAAAGGAGAAAATCATGTTGGTCAGGCCAGGTTTGCTACAACAAACTGACCTGGCTCCCACGCGAGGAGAGGGGTAGCAGAACACGGGGGAAGGAGAGGGGGGCTTTGGGTTGGATTTGCTCAGCGGTGTTGCGCAACCGAGCACCGGCTGTAGCTTCCCGCCTCCTTCCTCGTGCCAGCAGAGCCGAAGGAGAGCGTCGATCCAGGGGAAGGAGGCAGCAACGATCACGAAACCGTAGCCTGAGGGTTCGGCTTCTCCAGCTCCGCTGCTTCACCGGCTGCAGCTGAGCTCCGAGTCGCCGCCGCGCCGTCAGCTCGCTCCTGCTCGAGGCAGGGACCCCAGCCCCGCGCGGATGGGCAGTCAGGGGCAGCAACGTCAAACAGCGGCCGTTCATGAGTCAGAGCCCTCAATCTCCTCCCGCAAATCAGGGTAACGGCGGCTACTACCAGCAGAACCAGTTCAAACATGAGCCACTGATAGGAAAGCAGTTACGTTTCATCACGGGTACCAGGGAGAACTTTCCACCAGGTTAACCTGACTGCGCCCTGTTTGCACTCGCGCAGACATATCCTACTTTGCCGAACAGGATTTCTGTTCGGACGTCTAACGGCAGACCGGAGATTCTGTGAGACACCTTCCCAGAGGAAGAAGGGACACCACCGCTGTGGCTTCACAACGTAGGAAGAAGGTTCGAGACTTCATAGCACGTCAGCTCCCCCGCAAGACTTTAATGCCGAGCTCAGCAACACGCAGGGGCCCTGCAAAGATAACCGGCTGCCGGGATTGATTCCATCCCACGTTAGCATCCATCAGATAGCAAGAAAAACAAGATTAAGCAGAACCACGGCATTAGTCTTCCCTTAAACTTGGCAAAGAAAGCGAATGTTTCTCTTCTTGTTGGCTGCTCTTTGTGTGTTTTTTAAAGCAATCTCAGACTTAGCCAGAGAAAGGTGCCTGGACTTTTTAATATTGGGGGATTAGAAGGGACAACACTTGTACACTTGCCAGACCTCAGATAAGTAGCAAATGCTTAGGTTAAGCAGGCTAGCATCTGCCTCCTGCAATATATACATTTCCAGAGTGAAAATAAACAGCTTCACACCTTTGGCTCAGAGAAGGACTTCAGCTTCTTTTACGTCCTCAACCTGCAGCCTCTCCACTCGAGGAAGAAGGGTCGGAAGGGTGAAGGTTACTTGCAGTTCCCTTATTCCAGCCCACAAGAATAAGGCTGGAAACTTTCGGTCTCCTGTCGTACCGGGTAGGCAGACCAGGGTCTTTGCTACCGCGCGTAGGATCTGGTGTTGCTTCATTGTGTTTTACTGTAACCAGTAAGAGTTGTTTCAGACAAACTCTGAATATACAGACTTCCCATGTATGTCGGTCACATACGAGCAATGGCAAATGCGCTAACTAGGAAAAACGCTAACTTGAAAACTAGACCATTTAAGTGCTCAGCTCAAAAGCCCGTAATCTAGAAAACCGCACCTTGATTTAATGCTACCACCCAATTCATCTGAGATCTTTTCCTACGACGATTCACAGAGCTGAAGAGACTCAAGCCACACAACTTGGACTGTCTAACTTCAGTATCCACCGTCTGTTCTCTGGTCCTGGACTCCTCTCTGGTTGATCCCGACTCGCACAGCAATTTGAAAGTGCAACCTGCACCCAAAAAATGCCTCAGTCTGAATAGCTGCATTTAAAATTACATCATTAAGCCCGAAATTTCAACATATTTAGAGAGTTTTGATAATAACATTTTTGATTACATCCGTTGCCAGCTTCCTTCTACACCCTGACAAAGATTTAAAGTATACATTCCTATTTCATTCTGCAACAAAGATTAGTGGCAGGAACAGAAAACATCTTCTGTTCCAAAAACCCTCGGGGTTTTCCTCCTTAGCTTGCATTTTATTAGAGGAGACTCAAATCTCCATCAAGCTGTGATGCACTGTCACTGCAAAGTATTTAGGCAACAAGTATCCGAGTGCTACACCAAAATGCACCTTTTGAAAAGGCTCTTGAGAAACAAAGAGATTTCCTGAAGCTATTGCAAATGTGAAATAGTTCCTCAGAAGTAACAGCCCTCAGCGAGCTTTATGAAAATCTGAACCTATGCTTGAGCGTATGCACACATAGCCATGATTCGGGAACTTTTGTGAGCTCTTATTGTGGGGAAGGGCGGGGGGAGGAACAAAGGAAAACCACATGCTATTGTTTAGTTTGACTCCGCAATACATTTAATCTACATGGAGTTGGAACATTACACAGCAAAACTCTTCAGCTACCAGAAATTACATACAGCCAACACCAGCAAAACCCATTCTCCAAAGGGGGAAATGCTGTTTTAAAGATCTTATCTTTGCCCCACAAGCACAGAAATTCTCCAAAACACAGCTGAAAGCTGTCACTAGCGCTTCCGATCCCACACCCCAAGTAGATCAGATCAATGCAAGAATACCAGCTCCCATGAAACGAGGAAAGCCAGAGCTGATGAGTTTCACCAACTTGACCTTGAGCTATCGGAGCTTTTGCCAGTAAGGCTGCATCAGACTCGGGGGTCCTGAGGAGAGGGAAGACCCGCCCAGACATCTATCACCATCACATCTTGCAGCCTCTTTGAGCCTATCAACAGGACCTACCCTTGATGTGTTCCAAGATGTTAAAGCGACAAGACACACAGCTTACGAGCTGCCAAAGAGTTATTCCAGTATATCTATAGGGATGACAACAGATTTAGCTACATGAATACCATCGCTAAAGTTGCGCAACTCCCTTCCCAGCCTCGTATCTGACTGTGTGCGCGATAACGAGGACTAGACACGCGTCACTGGGAGATGATCTTCGGTGTGTGGCTCCAGAACAACCCCAACCAGCCCAAAAGGCCACAGAGCCAGCCTGGCACAACTGAAGAGCCATCTTCCTAAACATTATATTTCTACTTCCAAGCCACCCATTGCCATCTCCTTGCCCCCAACAAGTTCATTCCCCCAACCCCAATTTTCAAGCCCCTACACACAACTTTTTTCCTGGACATGGAGCACGCTGCCTTGTGTTGGGGCATCCAGAGATGGCAGGTGCCAGCATCACACTTCTAACTAGGGTATGGAGTACGTGCGGACAGGTGACATCACGGCCAGAGCAGAGGGGTGACGTCACGGCCAGAGCAACCCTCTCCAACCTGAGCCTCCCCTCGGCTTGGCGGAGCTGCGATTTATCTTCTCGCCCACCTGGGACCTGAGGCCATCAGTACAGCCCCATCCGCATCCCTCCTGCGGTCCGGGGGGCTGGTGCATTGGCAGGTTGCTGTAAGATTTCAGCAGGCAGGCTGAATGAAACGGTGAAGAAAGAAGCTTTTCGGAGGGGGAGGCGGGGAGGAGAGGCATACACGTATTAAACAAATCATCTGTTTGGAGCGCTGGCTCCTACTTGTTCTCGGTTATATTATTCACTCAAGAGTGGATTAATCCATCACTGCAAAGGAATCTCCTGATCTCAGAGATAAAGGCAACAAGTCATGCACTGACTGTCTGTGGATCCTCCTGAAAATCACCAGGCTTTCTCATACCCTTATTTGGGCCGACTTATCATCTCTTAACAAACAAAAAGCAAAAAGAAAAAAAAAGGAAATAAAACCTGAAAAAATACCACCTGATTACAGCAACTTTACTTGGGAAAACCTAGCTTGAATCAATCTGGAAGCAAGTGGGGGATTTCAACTCAGAAGAATCACCTTCAGTTTGTTTCAGAAGGGGCCACATTAACTGTCCTCCTTCCTTGCCACAGTTCCCCAGATGGGACTTGTCCTCACAAGAGGAAGAGTCACCTGGGGGTTCCCTCCTGAACTGGCATGTAAAAAACCCATAATTTCTTTTAAGATTCTTTAGAGTGAGGCCTTTTAGCCAGATAAATGGCTTGCTTTACTTGGTGAGGACTGGGAAAGGAAAACCCCCAGTACCATCCCCTTGCAGGAACAAGAGCATCTCCAGCTAGAGCAGGCTGCCACTTGGACACGAGGTGTCTACACACGACAGGACGTCGATCTCCAGGTGGAAGGGC